>NW_024118208.1:0-19256 GCF_003073215.2 Triticum urartu | reverse complement strand
TCTTCTTTCGTAAGAGCGTAGCTGGCAGGACCTTCATACTGCTTCGGAGGCATGCCATCTTTTTCGTGCAAACGTTGCATGTCCTCCCGTGACCCAAGAAGCCTATCAGGTTCACGCAAAATTTCTTCGTCACGTCCATCACGTCGATTGAAGAGCGGACCTCTAGGTCTTTCCAGTAGGGTAGGTCCCAAAATATAGATTTCTTCTTCCACATGGGTGCGTGTCCCTCAGCGTCATTCAGAATAGCTAGTCCACCGGGACCCTTTCCAAAGATTACGTAGTGTAAATCATTGACCATAGCAAGCACGTGATCACCGGTGCGCATGGCGGGCTTCTTATCTTCCTCGCCTTTGAAATGCTTGCCTTTCTTTCAACATTGATGGTTGGTCGGAAGAAATCGACGATGGCCCAGGTACACATTCTTCCTGCATTTGTCCAGGTATATACATTCAGTTTCATCTAAACAGTGCATACATGCGTGGTATCCCTTGTTTGTCTATCCTGAAAGGTTACTGAGAGCGGTCCAATCGTTCATGGTTACAAACAGCAACTCGTGCAGGTTAAATTCCTCCTATTTGTGCTCATCCCATGTACGTACACCGTTTCCATTCCACAGCTATAAAGTTCTTCAACTAATGGCCTTAGGTACACATCAATGTCGTTGCCGGGTTGCTTAGGGCCTTGGATGAGAACTGGCATCATAATGAACTTCCGCTTCATGCACATCCAAGGAGGAAGGTTATACATACATGGAGTCATGGGCCAGGTGTTGTGATGGCTGCTCTACTCCCCGAAATGATTAATGCCATCCGTGCTTAAACCAAACCATACGTTCCTTGGGTCACTTGCAAACTCAGGCCAATACTTTCTCTCGATTTTTCTCCACTGCGACCCGTCAGCGGGTGCTCTCAACTTCCCGTCTTTCTTACGGTCCTCACTGTGCCATCGCATCAACTTGGCATGCTCTTCGTTTCTGAACAGACGTTTCAACCATGGTATTATAGGAGCATACCACATCACCTACGCAGGAACCCTCTTCCTGGGGGGCTCGCCGTCAACATCACTAGGGTCATCTCGTCTGATCTTATACCGCAATGCACTGCATACCGAGCATGCGTTCAGATCCTTGTATGCACCATGGTAGAGGATGCAGTCATTAGGGCATGCATGTATCTTCTGCACCTCCAATCCTAAAGGGCATACGACCTTCTTTGCTGCGTACGTACGGTCGGGCAAATCGTTATCCTTTGGAAGCTTCTTCTTCAATATTTTCAGTAGCTTCTCAAATCCTTTGTCAGGCACAGCATTCTCTGCCTTCCACTGCAGCAATTCCAGTACGGTACCGAGCTTTGTGTTGCCATCTTCGCAATTGGGGTATAACCCTTTTTTGTGATCCTCTAACATGCGATCGAACTTCAGTTTCTCCTTTTGACTTTCGCATTGCGTCCTTGCATTGACCATGACCCGGCGGAGATCATCATCATTAGGCACATCGTCTGGTTCCTCTTGATCTTCAGCAGCTTCCCCTGTTGCAACATCATTGGCCACATCATCTGGTTCCTCTTGATCTTCAGCAGCTTCCCCCGTTGTAGCATCACCATATTCAGGGGGCATATAGTTGTCATCGTCCTCTTCTTCTTTGTCGTCTTCCATCATAACCCCTATTTCTCCATGCCTCGTCCAAACATTATAGTGTGGCATGAAACCCTTGTAAAGCAGGTGGGAGTGAAGGATTTTCCAGTTAGAGTAAGACCTCCAAATTAATAGAAGTTCATCATCACATTAAAACCAAAGTGCATACATAGTTCTCATCTAACAACATATAGCTCTCCAGAGCATCTAATTAATTAAACCATACATTGAAACTATGTAAAACATTTCAATGCGAAAACAAATGCGATCATAATCGCAACCAAGGTAACAATTGATCCAACGACATAATGATACCAAGCCTCGGTATGAATGGCATATTTTCTAATCTTTCTAATCTTCAAGCGCATTGCATCCATCTTGATCTTGTGATCATCGACGATATCCGCAACATGCAACTCCAATATCATCTTCTCCTCCTCAATTTTTTTTATTTTTTCCTTCAAGTAATTGTTTTCTTCTTCAACTAAATTTAACCTCTCGACAATAGGGTCAGTTGGAATTTCCGGTTCAACTACCTCCTACATAAATAAAATCTATGTCACGTTGGTCGGCATAATTGTCATAAACAATAAATTAACCAAATAGTTATAAAAAGATAATATGTACCACATCCGTATCATAGACAGGACGAGGGCCGACGGGGGCGGATACCAAAACCATCGCACTATATAATAAAAAGCAATAAAATAGTAAAAAATTAGACAAGTATCTATCTAAAGTAAGAATTTTTTTCTTTCAAAAAGAAGATAAGAACAAGAGGCTCACCACGGTGGTGCCGGCCACAAGATCGGCACGGCCAATTGACGGCGGTGAAGACGGGAATGGGACGTGATGGACCGCTAAACCTAGAAAAATCTCGAGGAAAATGGAGCTTTGAGGTTGAGCTTTGACAGGAGAAAGCTTAACTAGTGTGGCTCGGGCATTTCATCGAACACCTCATGTGCATAGGAGGTGAGCTAGAGCACCACAAAGCCCTCCCCTCGCCGGCCAGAGAAAAACAAAGCACTGGAGTGCTCTGCTCATGAGCGAGGGGTATATATAGGCACCTCATTGGTCCCGGTTCTTGGCATGAACCGGGACTAAAGGGCAGCCTGTGGTCCCGGTTCAAGCCACCAACCGGGACCAATGGAGGTGGGCCAGGAGCGAGGCCCATTGGTCCCGGTTTGTCCAACCAACCGGGACCAAAGGGGTCAGACGAACCAGGACCAATGCCCCCACGAGGCCCGGCAGGCCCCTGGCCTCACGAACCGGGACCAATGCCCCCATGGGTCCTGGTTCTGGACTGAACTGGGACTATTGGGCTGACCCGGCCTGAACCGGGACTAATGGGCTGACCCGGCCTGAACCAAAGCAGTCATTATCATAGCCATACAAGCTAGACCTCTAGGGTTTAGCCATTACGATCTTGAGGTAGACCAACTCTTGTAATACTCATACTCATCAATACCAATCAAGCAGGACGTAGGGTATTACCTCCATAGAGAGGGCCCGAACCTGGGTAAACATCGTGTCCCTTGTATCCTGTTACCATCAACCTTAGACGCACAGTTCGGGACCCCCTACCCAAGATCTGCCGGTTTTGACACCGATAGCGGGCGAGAGCGAGTGAGAGGGAGTGAGTGTGAGAGGGTGAACCACTCTAGGATAAGGTAAGTAAGTAGTAGCGCGTTTCAGAGAAACGCGCTACTGCTACGGGCCATAGCAGTAGCGCTGGTCAGTGGTACGCGCTACTGCTAAGTGGGTCTAGCCATCTGTGCCCAGTACAATTATAGCAGAAGCACGGTTTCACGGAACACACTACTGCTAAAGTAGTAGCAGTAGCGCGGTCTATTTAAAAAATGCTACTACTAAGTAGAAGTAGCGCCCTATTTTGTCCAGCGCTACTGCTAAGATGCTGTGTATAAGGTTTTCCCTAGTAGTGTTTTTACCTTTCACTACTCCCAAAATCACGATGTTGTCACTCGCATGGTCACTTCCAAGAATGCTTTGAAGGCTCGTTTGAGAGACTCCGGAGTTTTTGATGTGAGTGATGATGAACGTCTTCCTAATGAACCACCTTCTGACTTTGGCTTTCCCTCAGGTCCTGAGTGGACTGATTTCCTTGACGTGGTTGGTGGCAGTGGTCCTCATGATGTTGATGATGATGATGCTATTTTATGATGTTATCACCCCTTTTGAGTACTTGATGTGAAGGGGGAGTAGGAACTTATCTATTACTAGTAAAATGCCCGTGCGTTGCACCGGGCGAAAATATTCAGAAAACCTGCTCTCTCTGTCATCAAGCACCATTTCTTATATCCAATCTTGATAAACATTGGTAATAAGGTTACAGTGATTATCACTTTTCGAAGCATCAATTGTGGATGTGAAGGAGCTACCCTATCTGATGGAAGAGTAGTAGTGCATGGAATAGTATGTCAATCGGTTTTATTTTTGGAAAAACTAATATATTATTATTTAAAAAAATGAACATTTTTTAATATTTCTAAATTTCTAATTGCAATGGGATTATTTTTGAACTCATGTAAAAATGGAACATTGTGTTGGATATTTGAGCTTTTTTTAAAGCATGAACATCTTTAGAACTGTGAATACTTTTTGAAAGCAAGAACAATTTGAAACGCTCTTTATCTTAAAAAAGCACATGTTTGATGTCTATGGTTTTAAAAAACGATTGTTGGTGTTCAGACCATGGAGTATAGAGTTGAAAAAGTCGGAGTGATGTCCTTTGATGGTGCCTACTTTAGATTGGCACTAACACTGGATGGAAGAGGAGTGGTATATGTGTTTTTACTGGGATCGCAAATAGGCCCGGGCATTGCAATGGAAGAAAATATATCATCGCAAAAGGTAAGATGTACCGATGTGGTAGAGATAAAGAAATTATAGAATTCTCGAGCACAAAAGTTCACCCACCAGCTTGTCTCCGTGGGCTTTATCCAGGGACACTCATAATTTTGGAAGTTGTTTCTGGTTTAATATGGGCTCACACAAAAAAATTAAGTTCACAATCATGTTGCTTATATACCCAATTCCTTTCAGTAGAAGTGTTCAAACAACAAGGCTGAAAATCAATATCGGACGCCCTTGCCGTTTCGCAGCTTATCCTCTCCTCTCCATTGTCCACGATAGTTGTGATGTCTACATTATCGCAATGCACCTAAATGTGATCAATCCCGAGTTGATGCGTTGATCCATCACATAACACACTATCTATGTAGGCTAGCATTAGCCGACAAACTCATGTGGAATTAGTTTTCATACGTGGATATTGTTAATAGCTAACGACCAACAGATGAAAAGGTTAAAATATCACTCTAAGGCCGGCACCAACACGAGTGTTTAAAATCCTGAGAAAATTAACATGCACAATAATACGGCCCAAGTAGCTACATTGTGTATACTTTTTTCAGTGTCCGACTCTAGGCTATGTGTCGATGCCAGGAAAGTAGCAGGGATGATGTAAAAACTGCCAGGATTTTATTCCTAGCATTGTACGAGCCCCAACCACGTTTCAAGTGGCAAAAAATACTTTTAATGACTATTACATTTATCCCGTGAATAAATATGTTTGTTGGCAATTGGTGCAGGCAAGCAGCTGGTCGACACAACCGATAATAGAACCAATAGAAACAATGATGACTTGAAGGGGACGTAAGGGAAGTGGGGAAAAATAAAAAGCGCATAGGCATGAGTAGATAGAGCGTTTTTTCTCTCCTTCATTTCTTAAAGCAAAGCCGCAAAAAGCGTCAATAGGCCACAGGAAGTCTGCGTACGTGGACCAGGTTGTGATTTCCATTCATTGACCGTGTAGAACATTTTAGTTAGCGCAGATTGAGTGAATTAAATGCGTCCTGCCTTCCATGGGCGTTGTTAGATCTTGTACGCAATTTACTCGTCTTCCACTTTTGCCTCCCCCAGGCAACGTGGTTAATTCTTCCATTCACTTACGCGTCCCCATGCAATGTAGGCCTTCCTTTCTACCTTTTTGTGTGGATCTTCTTCTTTCCTTATACCTTTTTTTCGTATTCCCTTCCTTATTTACAAGGGCGCATATACATATTAGAAGGCCTGCTCTTTCCTTTCTCTTTCCATCCCTTTCCTTCCTCCTTATTTCTGTGACATTGCTTCTCTTCTTTTTATTTCTCATGTAATTAGACTCATCTCATCCTTATCAGCGCATCTTTTTTTTTTTTTGCGAATACTCAGCACGCCCTTTTCCCTTCTTTACTATTAGAATATCGATTTTCTCTTCTTCCTTAATTCGTTCCCTTATTCTTAAGGCAGCTTGCTGATTTTAGATCATAGACATATATAAATTAGTGGCAAAGGTTGTAAAGGAGCGATGTGGTACTATTTAATAACAGAGCGAATCCTTGTTTTGCATGCAATCAGGAGTTGGCTCAGTTGGGCATGGTCATTGGGAGTAAGTTGGCAGGTCAGGAGTTGAACCCCTCGTGTTGGCAACTATCGGTAAGGAACTTTTATTTTTAGGTTGTTTCTCTAACGATCTGCTGATGGAGTGGAGCAAGCCTAGCCGGGGCCCAATGAGACTTCGTGGCCCAGGCGGGAAGCATACCACATAGCACTCAGGAATCGTTTTTTGAGGAACACAATGTGCAAAAAAATTAGTATAGTACCACCTCGCGTATATGTTGTAAATTCAAACTGAAAGCGTAAATTTACAGGAAGAAAGTGTATTGTGACAGTGAACCCAAGGAGTAAATATGTGCTTTATTATTAGGCATAGATGTAATGCTATGATATTAGCTTGTGTCGAACCAATGTTAATGTTTATTGTCATTTTATGTACTATGCTATGCGTGATGAACCGTTATGGGTTGTGTAATGCACCTATCTATGGAGCATATTATGGTATTTTGTTATCTTGTCTACTCTATGAGATTTGGTTGTGTTGGTATCATATTGAGGGGGGCTCTCTTCATGCTTATTTTATTTATGCACATGCTTAGGGGGAGCTCCACAACAAATTCTTTCGATATTTCAAAGTTTATTGTTACATATTGAGAAGTGCATGTATATTGTCATCAACTACCAAAAAGGGGAAGATTGAAAGTGAATCATGCCCTTAATCTTATTTTGAAGTTGATGACAACATGCATATAGGGGACTAATCATTTTTATCAAGTATATCTCAGGATTAAGTCTCAAGGGCTGTGTGTGTAGATCATGACTACGGACAAATATATATCACTCAAGAGCGGAGATACAAGACAAATAGCTTTGGCTCTTTTTCGGTTTGTTCTTGAGTATAGGGATCCCGCACTATTAAGAGGGGATCGTCGGATTTCGTGAAAGACTTGTTCAAAACCCACAAAGTATCCTATCACAACATTTCTGTTTCACACCTAGATCTTCCTCTAACTTGTGCACAAAGTTCTTTGTGATCATGAGCTAGTGTGCTATGTTTTCACCGGACGACAGGTATTCTACGGACGTCTGGCCCTTCACAGTCGACCGGGCATCTGGCTCTCCCCGGATGTCCGGTGCATCCTCACAGAAAGAACATAGCGCAAAACCGGTCCACTCCAGACGTCCAGTTGTCGAACGTCCGTTTCTCACCAAAAATCCGGTACAGCCTTAACAGACCACTAATTAATGGATTTCCGATCCTTGCCGGACATCCGGTCACCGGACGTCCGGTGGCTGTGTGTCTCATGATGCTTTGTGCCCTGCTTGGATTGTCAGCGAACGGACGACCGGCAGCCCGGCCGGACGTCTGGTCCAATCTGTGCCACCGGACTTCCGGTTCTCACCGGACGTCCGATAGCTCCAGTGCACTAAGTGGCTCAATGGTCAGTTTTTACACTACCACTATATATAGCCTCCTCCCTCCCACGGGATTAGGTTAACCATTCACATTGAGCTTTCTAAGAACACATCTCACTCCCTCTCCTGATCCCCTACACCAAATCCTAGATCCCCAAGTGATTTGGGAACATTTGAGAGAAGTTCTCTAATCAAGTGATAGATCCACTCCTTCCCCTTCTTCTCACCAAAGGAATTCATGATTTGAGCAAGTTCTTGATCATTTCCCATCGTTCTTGTTACTCTTGGAGGTTGGAGACTCCTAGCCCGTAGGAGTCCTTCGGAGAGGAATCGATCATTGTGATTACCCCCAGAAAGTTTGTGAGGGTTTGGAGATCACCCCAAGGTCTACCACTAGTTGTTGAGAAACACCTTCGTGGTGTTGTCTCAAAGGGAGAATAGGGTGAGCCTTCGTGGCGTTGGTGTGCTTTCATGGTAACATCCACCTCTCTAACGGTGACGTGGCTTACCTCCAAGGAAGTGAACATCGGCATACATCCTTGTCTCTCGGAGTTGCGGTTATTCCTAACCGTAACTTCCTATGTGTGGTTACTTGTCTCTTGTCCTTACTTATATCATATTGTGCTTGTTTATTCAAATAGTTGTGTTACTTGTTTACCTTGCTTAGCTCTTAGCATCATACTAGCAATTGTTAGGCTCACTTTCATATTCCGCATTATTGCCTAAAATTGCTAAGTAATAATTAAAATGTCTAATTGTACCTATTCCCCCCCCCCCCCCTCTAGGTACATCTCGATCCTTTCACCAGTACAAGAAGTATCGAGCATGGATCAATCATTATGAGAAAGCCGAGCATAAATTTTTGGAATAATAATTTCTCTTGAGAGCTCATGGTTGGGGCATGAATATAACATTGAATTAAGCATACCCCAAGATTGAGCGATACTTTATCCTTCACGAGGCCAAAAATTATATATATAATTCCGATCATGATGAACCAGATGCATAGGATAAAACATCTCATGAATTTCCAATTTCAGTTGGTTGTAGTTCCATGATCCAATACCATCCAATGGCCTGTACCATGTCAATGCCTTTCCCTTCAAAGCTAAAGGGGAGACCTTGTTCTTGAACACATCCTCGGGCATACCTGCAAGCTTAACTAATCCACAAACTTCATCCATATGGATTAGGTGCATATCAGGATGTAATGTTCCATCTCCTGCATAAGGATTATCTAGCAATTTATCTATCATACCCGAAGGAATTTGATAATAAATATTTTCAATAAGTGCAGTAGGTTGAGGAGCAACTCTTTGCTCTTCCTGTCGAGGTGAAGATACCCCAAACAAGCCCCTCAAAGGATTATTTTCAATACTAACAAGTGACAATAAATTTCAGCAAACTATATAAATGTTTCCTTACCAAAGGCGCTTCACGCCCCGGAAACGATGCCAGAAAAGAGTCTTGATAACCCACAAGTATAGGGGATCTATCATAGTCCTTTCAAGATGTAAGAGTGTCGAACCCAACGAGGAGCAAAAGGAAATGACAAGTGGTTTTCAGCAAGGTATTCTCTTCAAGCTCTGTAATTATCAGTAACAGATAGTTTTCTGATAAGATAATTCGTACGGGAAACAAGTGAATAAAGTAACTAAGGTGCAGAAAGGTGGCCCAATCCTTTTTGTAGCAAAGGACAAGCCTAGACGAACTCTTATATAAAGCAAAGCGCTCTCGAGGACACATGGGAATTACTGTCAAGCTAGTTTTCATCATGCTCATATGATTCACGTTCGTTACTTTAATAATTTGATATGTGGGTGGACTGGTGCTTGGGTGCTTCCCTTCCTTGGACAAGCCTCCCACTTATTATTAACCCCTCTCGTAGGTATCCGCAACTACGAAAGAAGAATTAAGGTAAACCTAACCATAGCATGAAACATATGGATCCAAATCATCCCCTTACAAAGCAACGCATAAACTAGGGTTTAAGCTTCTGTCACTCTAGCAACCCATCATCTACTTATTACTTCCCAATGCCTTCCCCTAGGCCCAAACAATGGTGAAGTGTCATGTAGTTGACGTTCACATGACACCACTAGAGGAAAGACAACATACGTCTCATCAAAATATCGAACGAATACCAAATTCACATGATTACTTATAACAAGACTTCTCCCATGTCCTCAGGAACAAACGTAAGTACTCACAAAACATATTTATGATCAAGATCAGAGTAGTATTAATTATCATTAAGGATATAAAAATATAATCTTCCACCGGATAAACCAACGAGCATCAACTACAAGGAGTAATCAACACTACTAACAACCCACAGGTACCAATCTGAGGTTTTGGGACTAAGATTGAATACAAGATATGAACTAGGGTTTGAGAGGAGCTGGTGAAGATGTTGATGAAGATTGACCCCCTCTCGATGAGAGGATCGTTGGTGATGACGATGGCTACGATTTCCCCCTCCCGGAGGGATGTTTCCCCAGCAAAACAACTCCGCCAGAGCCCTAGATTGGTTCTGCCTAGGTTCCACCTCGAGATGGCGGCGCTTCGTCCCGAAAGCTTCCTTCTAATTTTTTCTAGGTCAAAACAAACCATATAGCAGAAGATGGGTGGCGGAGGCCTGTCAGGGGGCCTACAAGGTCGGGGTCGTGCCCAGGGGCGTAGGGTGAGCTCTCCAACCTTCTGGTAGGATGGTGGCCCCCCTATGGTACTTTATTTGCCCAATATTTTTTATATATTCCAAAAACATGCTCTGTGAAGTTTCATGACTTTTGGAGTTGTGCAGAATAGTTATCTAATATTTGCTCCTTTTCCCGTCCAGAATTCCAGCTGCCAGCATTCTCCCTCTTCATGTAAACCTTATAAAATAAGAGAGAAAAGGCATAAGTATTGTGATATAATGTGTAATAACAGCCCATAATGCAACAAATATCAATATAAAATCATGATGCAAAATGGACGTATCAACTCCCCCAAGCTTAGACCTCGCTTGTCCTCAAGCAAAAGCCGATATCGATAAATATGTCCCCATGTTTAGAGATAGGGGTGTCGATAAAATAAAATACGGACATGAGGGCATCATGATCATTCTTAGAACAACAATATATTGATATTTTATGCTAAACAAACAATTCATTCACAAGGTAATGTATGAATTAGAAACTTTATTGAAAACTCAAAAACTATCATCTCAGTCATTGGAGCGATTGCAATTTATCATAACATCGGACAGAGTCAATATAAGAGCTTTTCAGCAAGTCCACATACTCAACTATCATTTAATCTTTCACAATTGCTAACACTCACGCGATACTTATGTGTACAAAGTTTCAATCAAACACAAAGAACGATACGGGCTTATAGTTTCGCCTCCCAACCTTTTACCTCAAGGGTAATGTCAACAATAATACTTTATGATAACTTACATCTTAGTGGATATATATATACGGATCTCTCCAACACATAGTGCTTGCCAAAGGAAAAGGTGTAAAATGGAAAGGTGATGATCACCATGACTCTTGTGTAAGGGTAGAAGATAAAAGTAAAAGATAGGCCCTTCACAAAGGGAAGTGGAGGTTGTCATGCACTTTTATGGTTGGATGTACAAAATCTTAGTGCAAAAGAACGTCACTTAATATTGCTTCTTGTGATACGGACCTTTATTATGCAGTCCGTGACTTTTCTTTCTTCCATATCACAAGTTTGTATAAAGCTTATTTTCTTCACACTAATAGATCATACATATTTAAAGAGAAATTTTTATTGCTTGCACCGATGACAACTTACTTGAAGGATCTTACTCAATCCATAGGTAGGTATGGTGGACTCTCATGGCAAAACTGGGTTTGGGAATGTTTGGAAGCACAAGTAGTATCTCTACTTGGTGCAAAGAGTTTGGATAGAATGAGGCCGAAAGGCAAGTTCAACATGTTGGATGGTCCATGACAATATAACTTCTACTCGGATATAAGAAAACATAACCTATTCTGTTGTCTTCCTTATCCAACATCTACTTTTTAGCATGTCATATTTTAATGAGTGCTCACAATTAAAAAAGATGTCCAAGATAGAATATTTATATGTCAAACCTCTGTTTCTTTATTGCTTCATATTGACTGCAACAATGACCAAAACTATGTTTGTCAACTCTCAACAACTTTTATTCATCATACTCTTTATATGTGAAGTCATTACTCTCCATAAGATCAATATATGAACTTTTATTTTTCTTCTTTTATTTAATTTCCTCAAGACCATAGTAAGAAAGCAAAGCCCTCAACTCAAAACTACTCTTTATTATATATAACTCATGGACTCGAGTACATAGAGGGAACATAAAGCAAAACTCAAGGCTAGATCATAGCAAAAAACTTTATTCTACTAGATCAAGATATAACCAAAAGGATCAAACTAAGAAAAGAGATAAAGATAGAGGTGTGATTGTGATACAATACTAGGGCACCTCCCCCAAGCTTGGAAGTTGCCAAGGGGAGTGCCCATACCCATGTACTTAGATCTCTTTCTTCGGAGGTCGTGATCAGGGAGTTGATGATGAAGTAGTGTCACACAACGAGCGTAGGCGATGTTCCAATTTGCGAATAATGCCCTTGAGTGCGGTGATCTGCTCTTGTAATTAAATATTTTCACGAGTGAGATACTTGTTTTGCACACAAACTATTTCAATGATCTTGAAATCTTCAATTTTAGTAGGAGTAAGATGATTGTGGTGAGGTTGAAGGATGTCTTCTTCTTATGTTGCCGGAACTTCATCTTCCGCGGCCTTCTTGATCGTATCACCCTCGTTGATTCCCCAAGTTCTTCTCTCTTCACCTCTATCTTCATTAGCCAAGCATCGTCGCCCACATTATTGGAGGAGGGGGACGACATGAAGCCTGTCCTTGAAACCTCTGGTAGAAAATAGCTCGAAACAAAAACATGAGATATTGTCGTGGTATGCTGGTCAAAACTTTCCGGATATTATATAATGAATTTGTACCGACCAAAAGAAGTATCATGCAAGAAAACGGAGTCTATAGGGCGCACCTAGGGGGGTACGGCACACCCTCCACCCTTGTGGTGGCCTCGTGTCTCTTTCGGACTATTTTAATTTTCCTAATTTTTTAAATACTCCAAAACGGAGAAAAATTATCATTGGAAACATTTTGGAGTCGGTTTACATACCGTACCACATACCTATTCCTTTTAGAAGTCTGAAACGTTCTGGGAAGTGTCCCTTATGTACTCCACCGCTGTTACGGTGTCAATTATATTGGTTTCAACATTTATGGGAGTACCTCAAGATATAATATTTTATTTTTTGACTGTTTACCACCTTCGGATTTGTGTCTTCGGCGTTGTTGATTTTTATGGCATAGAAACGATAGACCTCCTCGATAATGTGTGGACCTTCCCATTTAGAGAGAAGTTTTCCTCCGAAAAATCTTAAATGGGAGTGGTATAGCAAAACATGATCACCTATATTAAACTCACGCTTTTATATCCTTTTGGCATGCCATCTTTAACTTTTTCTTTAAACAACTTAGCATTCTCATAGGCTTGGGTTCTCCATTCATCGAGTGAGCTAATGTCAAATAACCTCTTCTCACCGGCAAGTTTAAAATCATAGTTGAACTCTGTAATAGCCCAATATGCCATATGTTCTATTTCAAGAGGTAAAAGACATGCTTTTCCGTAAACCATTTTATAGGGAGACATACCCATAGGATTCTTATAAGCAGTCCTATAGGCCCATAAAGCATCATCAAGTTTCTTAGACCAATTCTTTCTAGATCTATTAACAGTCTTTTGCAAAATTAATTTAGTCTCTCCATTTCTCAATTCTACTTGACCACTAGACTTAGGATAATAAGGAGATGCAATTCTATGGTTAACATCATACTTACCAAGAATTTTACGGAAAGCACCATGAATAAAATGCGAACCACCATCAGTCATTAAATATCTAGGGACTCCAAACCTCGGAAAAATAACTTCTTTAAGCATCTTAATAGAAGTGTTATGATCAGCACTACTAGTTGGAATAGCTTCTACACCCACTTAGTAACATAATCAACAGCAACTAGAATATGTGTATACCCATTAGATGAAGGAAAAGGTCCCATATAATCAAAGCCCCAAAAATCAAATGGTTCAATAACAAGTGAATAGTTCATGGGCATTTCCCGTCGTCTACTAATATTGCCAATTCTTTGACATTCATCACAAGACAAGACAAACTTACGAGCATCCTTGAAGAGAGTGGGCTAATAGAAACCGGATTGCAATACCTTTTGTGCAGTTCTATCTCCAGCATGGTGTCCTCTGTAAGTTTTGGAGTGGCACTTGCATAGGATATGTTCTTGTTCATACTCAGGTACACAACGTCGAATAACACCATCGACTCCTTCTTTATGAAGGTTTGGATCCTAGAATTTTTTGTTGGTATGTGAAACTAGGTCGTATAAATTTAGCAACAATATAATTATCATAATCATGATACCATGGAGTATTACAAGAAGCATTTATAGCATTTAATTGTTCACCAGGAAAGCTATCATCAATAGGTAGTGGGTCATCAAGAACATTTTCTAACATAGACAAGTTGTCTGCAATGGGGTTCTCTGCTCCCTTTCTATTAATAATATGCAAATCAAATTCTTGTAGCAAGATAACCCACCTAATTAGTCTAGGTTTAGGATCTTTCTTTTCCATAAGATTTTTGATAGCAGCATGATCAGTGTGAACAGTTACTTTGGAATCAACAATATAAGGTCTGAACTTATCACATGGAAATACAACTACTAAAAATTCTTTTTCAGTGGTAGCATAGTTTCTCTTGGCACTGTCTAGAGTTTTAATACTAAATAACATTTAATTTCTTATCAACTATTTGTCCTAGAACAGCACCAACAGCATAATCACTAGCATCACACATAATTTCAAAGGGTAAATTCCAATCACGTAGCTGAACAATAGGTGCAGAAATCAAGGCTTTCTTAAGTATTTCAAATTCTTCTACACAATCATCATCAAAAACAAAAGGAACATATTTTTGCAGGAGATTAGTGAGAGGCCTAGAAATTTTTGAGAAGTCTTTAATAAACCTTCTATAGAAACCAGCGTGGCCAAGGAAACTTCTTATAACTTCGATATCTTTAGGACATGACATCTTTTCAATAGAATCTACTTTAGCTTTATCAACTTCAATACCTCTTTCAAACATTTTATGCCCCAAGACAATACCTTCATTAACCATAAAGTGGCACTTTTCCCAATTCAATACAAGATTAGTTTCTTAACATCTCTGCAAAACTCGATCAAGGTTGCTTAAGCAATCATGAAAAGAAGTTCCATAAATGGAGAAATCATCCATGAAAACCTCAACAATCTTTTCATAGAAATCAGAGAATATAACAGTCATCCATCTTTGAAAGGTAGCAAGTGCATTGCATAAACCAAATGGCATACGTCTATAAGCAAAGGTACCAAAAGGGCAAGTAAAATGTAGTTTTCTCCTGGTCATATTTTGACACAGGTATTAGAGAGAAACCAGAATATCCATTTAGAAAGCAAAAATGAGTATGCTTGGACAATCTTTCTAGCATTTGATCCATAAAAGGTAAAGGGTAATGATCTTTTGTAGTAGCTTTATAAAATTTGCAAAAATCAATTACCATATCTATAACCTGTAACAATTCTCTGAGGAATCAATTCATTCTTATCATTAGGAACAATAGTAATACCTCCCTTCTTAGGGACACAATGAACAGGTTTTACCCATTGACTATCAGCAATAGGATAAATTATACCTGCCTCCAGAAGCTTCAGTACTTCATTTCTTACCACTTCTTTCATCTTAGGATTTAACCGTCGTTGATGATCGACAACCGGTTTAGCATCTTTCTCCAATTTTATTTTGTGCTGACATAAAGTGGGACTAATGCCCTTAAGATCATCGAGCGTATATCCAATAGCGGCATAGTGCTTCTTCAAAGTTTTCAATAATTTCTTTTCCTCAAGCTCTGAAAGGTTAGCACTAATAATATTAGGATATATCTTCTTTTCATCAAGATAAGCATATTCTAGAGTACCAGGTAATTGTTTAAGCTCAAACACGGGATCACCCTTGGGTGGAGGAGGATCCCCAAGGATTTGAATAGGCAAATTTTGTTTCAAAATAGGTCCTTGATTAAAGAACACTTCATCTATTTCCCTTCTTTCATTCATAAACATATCATTTTCATTGTCTAGCAAATATTGTTCTAAAGGATCATTAGGAGGCATGACCATAGAAGGAAGACCAATAATGTCATCCTTACTAGGCAATTCCTTATCATGGGGTTGTCTATGAAATTTAGAGAAATTAAAATCATGAGACATATCCCCCAAACCAACAGTAACAATATCTTTCTCGCAGTCTATCTTAGCATTAACGGTATTAAAGAAAGGTCTACCAAATATAATGGGACAAAAATTATCTTGTGGGGAAGCAAGAACAAGAAAATCAGTAGGATATTTTATCTTCCCACACAAGACTTCAACATCTCAACAATCCCAATTATTGATATAGAATCTCTATTGGCAAGCTTAATAGTAACATCAATATCTTCTATCTTAGTAGGTGCAATGTCATCCATAATTTCTTTATATAAGGTATAAGTAATTGCACTCACACAAGCACCACATCACATAATCCATGATAACAATGATCTCCTATTTTAACAGACACAACAGGCATGCCAACAACAGGTATATGTTTATCTTTCATATCGGGTTTAGCAATTCTAGCAGCCCATCAATATTATCAACGAGGAGATCTTTAACCATAGCAATACTATGTTCAACTTTAATTTTCTCAAGGGGTCTAGTTGTTCTAGTATAACTCTTACGAACCACAGTTGAAGCTTTAGGATGATCCTTTATTCTAACGGGAAAAGGTGGTTTCTCAATATAAGTAGTAGGAATAATAGGCTCAACATTGTAGGTAATAATTTCTTCTTCAACTTTAATAGGTTATACTACTTTAACTTCAGTGGGAGGATGATATTTAAACCACTTCTCCTTAGGGAGATCAACATGAGTCGTAAAGGATTCACAAAAAGAAGCTAACATCTCGTAGTCAAGTCCATATTTAGTGCTAAAATCACAAAAAGCATCGGTGTCCATAAAAGATTTAACACAATCAAACTTAAGGTTTTTACCTGACTCTTTACCTTTCTCGAGTTCCCAACCTTCAGAGTTGCGCTTAATTCTTTCCAATAAATCCCATTTGAATTCAATATCACTCTTCATATAGGAACCAGTACAAGAAGTATCGAGCATGGATCGATCATTATGAGAAAGCCGAGAATAAATTTTTTGAGTAATAATTTCTCTTGAGAGCTCATGATTGGGGCATGAATATAACATTGACTTAAGATTCCCCCAAGCTTGAGCGATACTTTATCCTTCACGAGGCCAAAAATTATATATATAATTCCGATCACGATGAACTAGATGCATAGGATAAAACATCTGATGAAATTCCAATTTCAATCGGTTGTAGTTCTTGTTCCAATATGATCCAATAGCCTATACCATATCAATGCCTTTCCCTTCAAAGATAAATGTTAGACCTTCTTCTTGACCACATCCTCGGGCATACCTCCAAGCTTAAATAATCCACAAACTTCATCCACATAGATTAGGTGCATATCAGGATGTAATGTTCCATCTCTTGCATAAGGATTAGCTAGCAGTTTCTCTATCATACCTGAAGTAATTTCATAATAAATATTTTCAGTAGGTGCAGTAGGTTGAGGAGAAACTCTTTGCTCTTCCGGTCGAGGTGAATATACCCCAAACAAGCCCCTCAAAGATTATTTTCCATACTAACAAGTCACAGTAAATTTCAGCACACTATATAAATGTTTCCTTACCAAAGGCGCTTCGCTCCCCAGCAATGACGCCAGAAAAGAGTCTTGATGACCCACAAGTATAGGGGACCTATCATAGTCCTTTCGATAAGTAACAGTGCCGAACCCAACGAGGAGCAGAAGGAATGACAAGTGGTTTTCAGCAAGGTATTTTCTGCAAGCACTGAAATTATCGGTAACAGATAGTTTTGTGATAAGATAATTCATAACGGGTAACAAGTAAATAAAGTAACTAAGGTGCAGAAAGGTGGCCCAATCCTTTTTGTAGCAAACAACAAGCCTAGCAGAACTCTTATATAAAGCAAAGCACTCCCGAGGACACATGGCAATTACTGTCAAGCTAGTTTTCATGATGCTCATATGATTCATGTTCGTTACTTTGATAATTTGATACGTGGGTGGACCAGTGCTTGGGTGCTGACCTTCCTTGGACAAGCCTCCCACTTATGATTAACCCCTCTCGCAAGCATCCGCAAGTACGAAAGAAGAATTAAGGTAAACCTAACCATAGCATGGAACATATGGATCCAAATCATCCCCTCACTCGTGCGCGTCGGTGCTATATAAACGGTTTTTAATCCCTTTCCGTGATGGCATTTGGAACCTTCGCCAAATGAGTGTGTGCGATATGTGGGTCCTTCCCACACGACCCAGAAATCATCGGGGATAGGCCCTCGTTGGACACAGGCTAGGGCCCTATGCGATCGGGCGAGGCATCGAAACCCAATCATTTCCATAGGTATGTACATCCGACACAGTAATCCGAGAAAAACACTTCCGTAGGTATGTACATCCCACACGGTGAATCCCGAAAAATAATTTTTGTTGGTATGTACATCCCACACGGTCAATCCAAGGAATACGTTTCCGTTCTTATGTACATCCAACACAGTCAATCCAGGGAAAATGTTTTCGTTTGTACGTACATCCCACACAATTTTATGTGTAGGCTCGTGTGTGAAAGGTGTAACTATCACACACGGTCTGCCTTGGTTAACTGTTTGCTTTTATCAACTATATCACACATAATTTGATGAAGAAAACTGTGTGGCATTCAGCTATCCATCGCAAGCGCTTTTAGTGCTAGAACCGTTTGCAAAGGTCCATGACACATTTAGTAGGTTTATTAGTTTACAATTAATAATTCCAGTATGACGCAAATTCACATTTCATATCGAATAGCTGTTTGCCAATTTCATATTAGGCACATCAATATATTATAACATCACAGTATGGTAGCTACATGAAAACAGCACAGTACAACATATAGCTACACTACAAGGGAAAAGCTTATAGGCAGACGCTTACTAGTAGCGAGGGTTACCCTCGCTACTGCTACTTACTAGCAGCGCGGGTTTTTACCCCTCGCTACTACTAAGTTCATACTAGTAGCGCGGATTTTAAACCCATGCTACTACTAAGCGGTCTCTACCGTGCCCTCCCGGAACATGCCATAGTAGTAGCGAGAGGTGCAAACCCGTGCTACTACTAAGTTGATAGTAGTAGCACGGTTTTATACCCATCGCTGCTACTAAGTACCGGGTAGGTGAAATCCCCGTATCCTCGGCCGAATCCCTCCTCTATCCCTCACTTTCCCCGCTCTCACTTTCCCCCTCTATCACTTTCCTCGTATCTCCCTCATACTCCAGCAATGGCCGCCGCTGGTACACTCTGCTTTCTTCCCCCCTCCCTCTCCGAGATCTGTCCGGTGGGCGGTCGATGGAGCTCCTCGCCGCTGCCAAGATGCGGAAGCGCGACCTCGGCATCCTCCTCCTTGCTGCCTTCACCATCTTCTTCTCGCTCCAGGTCAGCCCTCCTCCTTCCCCCCCCCCCCCGCCCCCCGTCGCCCTCGACCCCCCCCGCACCCCTCCCCCCTCACGC
>NW_024118207.1:0-9664 GCF_003073215.2 Triticum urartu | reverse complement strand
CATGTTGAGCTCAAGCCCTAGCAATTGATAATGATGTAGAGATTGAACCTGCTGTTTGATCTTGATAACCCACAATCAAAGAATCAACGTTAAATAAGAAGACTTTGTTGCTAGGAAGCACGGTAAAGAAAGAGACCATGGGTTCAGAAACCCATGCCTTTTCCTCCTAAACCATCCAAGAAAAAGGATGATGAGGATTTTGAGCGCTTTGCTGAAATTATTAGACCTATCTTTTTGTGTATGCGTTTGATGATATGCTTAAAACGAATCCTTATGCTAAGTACATGAAAGATATTGTTACTAATAAAAGAAAGATACCGGAAGCTGAAATTTCCACCATGCTTGCTAATTATACTTTTAAGGTGGAATACCTAAGAAACTGAGATCCCGGAGTACCAACTATACCATGCTCCATTAAAAGAAACTATGTTAAAACTGCTTTATGTGATCTTGGACCGGTGTTAGTGTTATGCCTCTCTCTTTATATCGTAGACTTGATTTGAATAAGTTGACACCTACTGAAATATCTTTCCAAATGGCTGATAAATCAACTGCTATACTGTCGGTATTTGTGAGGATGTGCCTTGTTGTGGTTGCAAACGTTACTATTTTAACGGACTTTGTTATTCTTGATATTCCCGAGGATGATAGTATGTCCTATTATTCTTGGAAGACCCTTTTTGAATACTGCAGGGGCTGTTATTGATTGCAACAAAGGCAATGTCACTTTTCATGTTAATGGTAATGAGCATAGGTACACTTTCCGAGGAAACAACCTCAAGTTCATAGTATCAACTCTATTGGAAAGATTCCATCGATTATATTTGGAGGTTTTGAATTTCCTCTTCCTACTGTCAAGAAGAAATATGATATTCTATTGTTGGGATGTGCATATCCCCATTGAGGTAACATAGTGTTATTCGAAAAATTCTCTCCGGTTCCATGTTATTCGGAATGAGTTCGTTAACAAGACTTGATCAACCTTGTTAGTGATTCCTTTTGATGAGCATGAGATGGATGAATTTAGATAACACAACTCTCTGTACCCTCTTTTTTACTTTCTGTTATTTAGTTGAAATAAAGCAAAAATAGTATATTCTGTCTGTTTTCTGAATTATCCATGCAATAAAAAATACCCCGAAAATAAAAGTTCTCCAAATGCCCTGAAAATTTAAATATGATTTTTTCTGGAATATTTGAGAATATCTGGCACTGAGAACACAGCAGGGGGAGCAAGCACCTGGCCACGAGGGTCCAGGGCGCGCCCTACCCCCTGGGCGCGCCCCCTGCCTCGTGGGCCCATGGTGGCTCCCCTCCACTTATTCCAGCTACCACACACTCCTTCTTCCTCCCACAAACATCACTAACCAGCTCAAACCCGAGTCCAAGCTCATTTTGCTATCATTTTCGATCTCCTTGCTCAAAGCTCCATTCAAAAAACTGCTTGGGGGATTGTTCGTTGGTATCTGACTCCTCCAATGGTCCAATTAGTTTTTGTTCTAGTGCTTTATTCATTGCATATTTTTGCTGCTTAGGTGACCCTGTTCTTGAGCTTGCATGTCAAATTTATATGGTCAAAAGTAGTTCTTATGCATGATATATCTCTAGGCACTTGTATGAGTAGTTGCTATCAATTTTGTTGAGTTTGGTTCACTTTTATTTTGAAGTTACTAAAATTTCAGAAATTTTCAGAAAAATTGAAGAGATTTTTGAGGGGCTCATCGACCGAAGCTTGAAGGATAAGAAAGTGAGGAGGATAAGAGCCCAAATATAATCTTCCTCGCACCGGGAGGTTCGGCCATGTGAATGGCCTTGTGATGATTTCTTGAGAGTAGCCGAGATTATGATGATTTCTATGAATTGGCTGAGAATGCAGGCCTCACCGCCTTCCTCCACGACCAACGCGAACATATCTCTTACTCACCAATATCTTTGTGCAAAACTTTCATTTCCATGCTAGGAGCTCACCACCTACGGTGGAATTTTATTTATATGATGAAGCATAAGGAGATGTCAACTTCGTGATTTTTGTCGGGTTTGTTTGATCCTTTCGAGGGCAGCGTAGAGGAACCACATCGTGATGATGTGGATGGGTTTATTGATACCATTGTAGGGGAAACGAGGAAGGTTTCCGACGCACGAATTACTAGCATACACTTTCCTTCTACGTTACTTTGCTAATATTTGCTAGTAGATGCTTTAATTGGGCGCGAAAACTGTGGAAACCTGAGTGCCCCTGATATTGTATTTTGTGCATGCCTTATTTCGTGATGACACATTTAGTATGGGCGCTATTGTTGCAAAGCGGTTCTAAGGGCCCTGTCCTTTGAGGCATCTTCGCCTCGCGCCTCGCTGCACACTCTAACATACCTATTAGGCATTATGAGAAGGAAGAGAAGTTGCTACCTCCTATTTATCTAGATTATAAGAGTATGGTAGCACAGGATTTTATTGTTAAGAATAGGAAAAGGCGCTTAAGTACAAATTAATATTTGGTAAAAATCATCCTGAGACTATTACCTTGCCTGCTCCTTCCTTGTTTGATTTATCTGCAGGCAAGTACCTTGTTCCGTTTGGAGGCCATTCACGCCTACCGGAACCCTACATCAGCTACAGAGCCAGAGCCGGAACCACAATTTGATCCTCCACGATAGTCTGATTACTAGTGGGATCCGGAGCGGATTGCCAACCAATGGCAATCCGAGGCTTCTTCACAGTACGACCCCAACTATTACTTTGGATATCCGCCAGCCCAGCCATGGCCATAGACCAACTTAGGCCAAAAGCCTAAGCTTGGGGGAGTACGTATTTCTCACCGACATTACATTCATGTTCACACACTCATTGCTAGTTGTCGGTACTCATACTGTTTCACTGTATCATCCATGCTAGTTTATTTTCCTTTTTATGCTTTCTTCTTGTGTGTTTGATAAACCTTAGCAAACCAAACAAAAAAAATTAGTTGTAGCTTTTAGCTAGTTTACTTTCCATGCCTGTAGTAGTAATTAAAAATAAAACCCAAAAAGATTTCTCGTTCTTATTTTGCTTGTTGGGAGCTTTCCCGTGTCAATAGTTTTATTTCTTTTCTTGTTCTTTGGGGGTCGAGAGGAGAATACCATGGTTAAAATGTTAAACTGGCTCTTATATGCATTATTGTTGATCTAACAAAAGAGCCCATATTACCTTGTCTTCTATCTTGAATTGAATGCCTGCAGATTCCAGCTTAGTCCAATGCATGTGCACTATTATTATTATCCACACTATTCGGTCGTGCAAGTGAAAGGCAATAATGATGATTATATGATGAACTTATTGAGATGAGAAGAGCTGGTATGAACTCGACCTCTCTTGTTTTTGTAAATATGATTAGTTCATCGTTCCTGATTCAGCCTATTATGAGTAAACATGTTTGCGATGACAATTAGAGATTATAGTTGCTTATCCCTGCTTAATTAGCTAGGAGTTATAATGGTTTACCTTGCGTGCCAACATGCTATTAAATGGTTGTGATGTGGTATGATAGGGTGGTATCCTCTTTTGAATGATTCGAGTGGCTTGACTGGCACATGTTCACAGCATGTAGTTGAAACAAATCAACATAGCCTCTAGTGATTGGTTAAGTTCATGCCATACGCGTCTTAGGACGCACTGATGATTATCCGTATCGTTCTGGTGACCTCAATTATAGCTCTGAGCAGACACATGTAGCATGATACACATCTCTCTATCTTTGACACGAACTACAGAATCATGGCCATAAGTGCCTCGTTACGATATTTATGTTCCTGGAGATGAAGACAAATTATATCCTACTCATGCAGTTGCATTCGGAACTTGGTGTCTTCGCCATCCGATATCTTAACTTGCGACAATGACTTCGTCATGCGTGCCTAAATGTCTAGCACTCTCGGTAGTCCGTATCACGATGCGCTCGCCTCCTCAGAGTCATTGTCTAGCGCGTTCATTGCAACTTGTACTAAAGCGGCCGACATACTGTGCATCGGTCACTTTGGACACATACCAAATATATTCTCACAGACCGGCGATATAGATCTACTCTCCATCACTGACGCTCACGCTCTACAGCAACCTATGGACACACCGGATACTGTGAGAGTACGCGCTGAGTCATACCCACAGGTGATCATATTGGTAATGTCAATGCAGCTCAGCACAACCTGCAAAGATAGATACTATTTAAGCTATGATATCGACTGGCGATAGCTCATGTATCAACAGGTAAGACGCATATGGTCCGTATACTTCCTTCGAGTAGGTCGAGGGATGCATCTCCTCCGCAGCGAAAGAGAGTAGACTCCCGTCTCACGACTCCGAAGAAAGGTGGCTGGTAATCCCCGGATTCTGCTCTCATGTCATTCCCAATTCCGTTGCTCTATGCAAACTTCAAGAATACACAATCCCTGCAATACTAGCATACAACTCTCAGACCGCCGTGCAAGGTGTACTCGTGTCTCCGTTGGAGCCATACACTGGTCGTCTTGATGTCTGTGTAGTCACGCTCCATGAAGTATGCGGCTATGTGTTTTGTCGAGGGCGAGTTGAGATATAGACTGTTACCAAGGTCATCTCGTGTTCTTCGGAACCGCTCTCTGTAAATAATGTGTCGATAACTCTATCGTGACGAGGTATCGCCGAGATCGTCCTCTGTGCTAACGTCCTAGTGGCGCATGTGTGACAAATGGAAGAGTATGCTGACGGTCACAGAAATCAAATGATCTCTAATCATCATACGCGTTTTAAAATCGTGAAGCTCTTGCTACCTCTACTATATACCGCTCTTTCCTGTGCTTCCTCTGCGAAGTGGGACCATTACTCTATTTACTATTCTCAGTGTTTCGCAGTTTTATCATCCTTATCGAGCTCAGTTATTAAAAACTGCACCCATCCTCGAGGAAAGCACCGCTTTCTATGTTGCAGTCTGACAATATACTTCAAGACATGTTTTCACCAAATATGAGTATGGATTTATACTAGGATCATCTGCCTTTACACACGCATGCAGTGTACTCCATGGTTCTGAGCCTTAGTCATACGTCCTGACTCCTGTGATCAAACAAGGCTGCATGCATTTCAGTACCAAGTAGTTGAATTTGCGCTGAGAAGCGTTTCCATCCAAGAAAGGAGTCGTAGCGAGGTCTCTATCACGCATCTGTTATAATCAGTTCATCGTGACTTCGTTGTGAGGGATATTGTGGTTGCTATGCACAGAGATATGATGAGGTTATGGTATTGCTACGCTCGATCCTAGACTTATGTGTGTCAATTATCGGTCCATGAGTAAACTGATCGAAACAACTACCATATGCTCTCTGTAAAGAAACATAATTCGCGTTCTATGTCTCATACATCTTTGACTAAACTGTTTGAATGCTGGCTATCAACACTAAATATGTACATAGCCAGGCTCCATATGACGCCAACAGCAGAGAGTCTCTCTGTCGTAAATATGTATTCTCAGTATTCACTTCGAATCAGGTCCAACGAGCGAATATGACTTTGAGAGCAAGCAAGTGAGTATGGTTATGAAGCTGCTGAGGGCTGTACAGCTGCCCGTGCGTATCTTACTTTCGGCCTCGCAACAAACAGTCTTATTCCCCTTCGTCGTACTGTATCTCTACTACCTGTGCAATGATGAATATCTGTCATGAATACTTAAACCGGACTGACGCTGTTTCAATAGTGCAGACACATTATCGCGATGATGTACTTTTTCATGCTATGATAGAAGTCTATCTCCGGAGACTGACTCTGAAAGTAACATGTCATATTACTCTCTGGAATATACTCAAGAGTACAAGATCATGCCAAGCACTTGCGTTAGTCTTGATAAGCTCACTGAGGAAAAATTTCAGTTCTACGCCAAGTTCCAAAGTCGAATTTGGCTCGATGTGGTTCTTTATCCTTTTTACCATATCATTTTGAAGGGCATGCCAGGTATAAGTAAAACAACAGTGCATCTGAGAGGTGTCGCAATTTGTGAATTGGGACTCCTGACAGAATCCATTAGCTCTCTAGGTTTCTCAGCAAGCTATTGCCGAATCTGAAACTATATTTCCAAGATCGCCGAAGCCTCTCCTAACTCTCAGTTTATTTCTCGGAATGACCTGACAACGGAGAATTATTTTGGAATATATAAATGGAAGGAAGATCCACGTCAGGGGGCCTCCACCTTGTCCACGAGGGTGGGGGGCATGCCCTACCCCCCTGGGCGCCCCCCTGCCTCGTGGGCCCCCTGACGCTCCACCGACCTCAACCTTGACTCCATATATTCACTTTTGGAGAAAAAACCAGAGGAGAAGGATTCATCGCGTTTTATGACACGAGCCGCCGCCAAGCCCTAAACTCTCTCGGGAGGGCTGATCTGGAGTCCGTTCGGGGCTCCGGAGAGGGGAATCTCGTCGCCATCGTCATCATCAACCTTCCTCCATCACCAATTTCATGATGCTCACCGCCTTCGTTGAGTGAGTAATTCCATCATAGGCTTGCTGGACGGTGATGGGTTGGATGAGATTTATCATGTAATCGAGTTAGTTTTGTTAGGGTTTGATCCCTAGTATCCACTATGTTCTGAGATTGATGTTGCTATGACTTTGCTATGCTTAATGCTTGTCACTAGGGCCCGAGTGCCATGATTTCAGATCTGAACCTATTATGTTTTCATGAATATATGTGAGTTCTTGATCTTATCTTGCAAGTCTATAGTCACCTACTATGTGTTATGATCCTGGCAACCCTGAAGTGACAATAATCGGGACCACTCCCGGTGATGACCGTAGTTTGAGGAGTTCATGTATTCACTATGTGTTAATGCTTTGGTCCGGTACTCTATTAAAAGGAGGCCTTAATATCCCTTAGTTTCTGCTAGGACCCCGCTGCCACGGGAGGGTAGGACAAAAGATGTCATGCAAGTTCTTTTCCATAAGCACGTATGACTATATTTGGAATACATGCCTACATTACATTGATGAATTGGAGCTAGTTCTGTGTCACCCTAGGTTATGACTGTTACATGATGAACCGCATCCGGCATAATTCTCTATCACCGATCCATTGCCTACGAGCTTTCCATATATTGTTCTTCGCTTATTTACTTTTCCGTTGCTATTGTTATCATCACTTAAAACACCAAAAATATTACTTTTGCTACCATTACCTTTTTACCATTACCACTACTATCATATTACTTTGCTACTAACACTTTGCTGCAGATATTAAGTTTCTGGGTGTGGTTGAATTGACAACTCAGCTGCTAATACTTGAGAATATTATTTGGCTCCCCTTATGTCGAATCAATAAATTTGGGTTGAATACTCTACCCTCGAAAACTATTGTGATCCCCTATACTTGTGGGTTATTAATGGCACATCATCACTCTCCTCTGATACCAAAGATAAGGTCTCATCTATGGTGTCCTAGGTTGACTCGGAGTAAGAGTCCCAATGGGGCGCCGTCTTCATGTTGTTGAAGAGGTTTGCGCTTGTCGCCGTGGTCGAAGGGGATGGCCCATGCTCGACCGTCATGCCGTCGTCTTGTATGAGGCCCATATGATGTGGCACCTCGTAGCTTCTCTCCATGACCGAAGGGAATTTCCCATGCTCGGCCATTATCCTTGAGGTGCTTCTGAAGATGGAAGTTTCGCCCTCACTTGTGGGTGGTTGCCTTGGACTTACCGATGTCGATGTAGGCGTACTTGTGGAAAGTAGGCGAAGATGCCGTACGTCCAAAGGCGAAGATGCCTTGATAACACTTGGTGAAGATGCCGAAGTGGTGATGGTAGCCATAGCTTCCTCTCGGTGGTGACAATGTCGTTGTAGTCGATGGCGCTCTTTGTCGTCATTCACCGCGTCTTGGCAGTCGTCTTGATGATGATGATGGTGCCGCGTGTTACTTCCATCGGATGGTCGCATTGAAGATTTGCCACTTGAGTGTGTAACGCCCACGATGCGGCTATATCTCCCACGTGTCGAGGCATGACTTAGAGGCATAACCACATTGTGGTTTTGTCGCAAGATGGGTCATCTTCACACAATCCCATGTAATGAATAAGAAAGGGATAAATAGAGTTGGCTTACAATTGCCACTTCACACAATACTTAAATAAATCATACATCATCCAAAATACACACATAGTCCGACTAAAGACAAATCCAAAATGAAAAGAAGATAAACCCAAATGCTAGATCCCCGATCGTCCCAACTGGGCTCCACTATTGATCACTAGGAAACGAGAACATAGTAACGGCCAAGGTCCTCGTCGAACTCCCACTTGAGTTAGGTAGCATCACCTGCACTGGTATCATTGACACCTGTAACTGTTTTGGTAGTATCTGTGAGTCACGAGGACTCAACAATCTCAAAACCCATGAGATCAAGACTATTTAAGCTTATGGGTAGGATGAGGTAATGGGGTGGAGTTGCAGCAAGCGCTAAGCAAATATGGTGGCTAACATACGCAAACAAGAGTAAGATGAGAAGCTACGCAATGGACGTGAAGCTAGAAATGATCAAGAAGTGATCCTGAACTACTTATGATCAAACATAACCCAAACTGTGTTCACTTCCCGGACTCCGCCGAAAAGAGACCATCATGGCTACACATGCGGTTGATGCATTTTAATTAAGTCAAGTGTCAAGTTCTCTACAACCGGATATTAGCAAATTCCCATCCACCACATAACCGCGGGCACGGCTCTCGAAAGTTTAAACCCCGCAGAGGTGTCCCAACTTAGCCCATGACAAGCTCACGATCCGCGGAGACAATCCTCCATCGCGGGACCCTCCGATCAGACTCGGAATCCCGGTGCACAAGATATTTCGACAAATGGTAAAACTAGTCGAGCAAGACCTCCCGATGCACTGACCTAGCCTGATAGGAGTAGTGTGATCTCGTTCTCAGGGTACACCGGATGAGCTACATGTACAGGCGTGTACCAAATACCCCAAGTTTCCAAGGGGCGGCCCCGCACAGTGCTCTACTTTGGACCAACACTCATGTGGATGAAAGTGCGTTATATCGACTAGAGGGGGGTGAATAGGCGATTTTTATGAAATTCTTCACTGAGGAATTTGCCGGTGAGGAAATTCCTTAGCGAAGAACTACTAGCAGCGGAATAAGTACTCAAAAGTAAACATAACAGAATACAAGCATAGTCATCATGATGAAATGAAGACAGGCACAGAGTACAGAAGCGTAAGCACAGGATAACACAGGATGAAGACAAACAGACTGAAGAAATTGAACTGAGGAAATTGAGAAAGTCTTCAGTCAAAGTCTTCAAACACAGATATGAACAAGCACACAACACAGTTATGAGGAAATGAAAGAGTTGAGGAATAGAACCAGTAAGCTTGGTGAAGACAATGATTTGGTAGACCAGTTCCAACTGCTGTCTCAGTTGTACGTCTGGTTGGAGCGGCTGAGTATTTAAACTCGAGGACACACAGTCCCGGACACCCAGTCCTGAACACGCAGCTCAGGACACCCAGTCCTCACCGTATTCTCCTTGAACTAAGGTCACACAGACCTCGTCCAATCACTCGTGGTAAGTCTTCAGGCGACTTCCAAACCTTCACAAACTCGGTCACTCGGCGATCCACAATTCCTCTTGGATGCTCTAGACCATGACGCCTAACCGTCTGGAAG
>NW_024118206.1:0-12032 GCF_003073215.2 Triticum urartu | reverse complement strand
CATGTGCTTGTATGCTTGTATGACTTGAGTGTCGGGTCACGTGACCCCTACCTGTATGAACATGTTATGCATGGCTCTCTGGAGCCTTTAAATAAAGTACTTGAGTTGTAGAGTTTTGTTGTGATGCCATGTTGTATTTACACATATCGAGCATATTGTGTGTATGATTGAAATGCTTGGTATGTGTGGGATCCGACAATCTAGTTGTTTAGCCTTGGCAGCCTCTCTTATGGGGAAATGTAGTCTAAGTGCTTCCATGAGCCATAGTAGTCCGCTACAGCCCGGTTCACCGGAGTCCTGTTAGCCTAGCACTAATGCTTCGTTCATGTGTCTGTTCCTTCGGGGAAATGTCACGCGGCGACATCCGGAGTCCTGCCTAGCCTGCTACAGCCCGGGTTCCCGGAGTCCTGTTAGCCCAGTGCTACAGCCCGGATTCACACGCTGCTGACCGACACGCTCGATGTGAATCATGTATGCCTGTCCCCATAGGTTAGTGCCGCTTTGGGTTCACGACTAGCCATGTCGGCCCGGGTTCTCTGTCATATGGATGCTAGCGACACTATCATATACGTGAGCCAAAAGGCGCAAACGGCACCGGGCCATGGTAAGGCGACACCTGTGGGATACCGTGCGTGAGGCCACAAAGTGATATGAGGTGTTACCGGCTAGATCAATGTGACTTGGAATCGGGGTCCTGACAGGGTCTACGGAGGCGGCCCTTTTCTTCTTCCTCCCCTTAATGGGAGAATCGCTTTCTGCCTCCTCCTCCGCTTCGTCTTCATCTCCCTCGTGGGAGGGGAGAGCTTTAGTATCTCTAGACACTACGTCCGAAGTACCTTTATGACGGAGGCCACCCTTGGCCTTCTTGCTCTTCTTCTTGGCCTTCTTTTCTGGGACCTGATACGGTGCCGGGACTAGCATCCTCGTTGGTAGAGGAATGGCTGGGTCTTCAGGTAGCGGAGCCGGACACTTGACCCGCTCCGCCTTCGTTGTCCAACCCTGCATGAGGAATGAAAAACTCAGTATAACCTTTGATTTGTGAACCGAAGTTATGTTCGGAAACAAAATACTTACCAGAGTGGCCGAATTCGCGCTGTCGAGGCCGATGTCGTCGATCTTCTTCGGCCACGCCTTGGCCTTGAAGAGCAGCTTCCAGATCTCTTCGTGCATTGTGCTGAAGAATCGCTGCAGGGTCCGTGACCCTTCAGGATTGAACTCCCACATGTGGAGAGGCCGGCGCTGGCAGGGGAGGGTCTGGCGGAAAAGCATCACCTGGATCACGTCAGTGAGACTGGTGTTCTCGCATATCATATTCTTGATGCGCTTTTGCAGCATCATCACTTCGTCGGACGACCCCCAGTCCAGACCCTTGTTGGTCCACGACGCGAGCCGCATAGGGGGCCCGGATCTGAACTCAGGAGTGGCCGCCCATCCGGCGCCGCGGGGTTCGGTGATGTAGAACCACTCCTCCTGCCATACCTTGGAGGTCTCCACGAAGGCTCCTTTGGGTCAAGTGGTGTTGGGGAGCTTGCTCACCATGGCACCGCTATAGTCCGCGTGCTGCCCGTCAACCACCTTCGGCTTCACGTTGAAGACCTTGAGCCATAGGCCGAAGTATGGGGGTATGCGGAGAAGCGCCTCGCACATGACGATAAACGCCGAGATGTGGAGGAAGGAATTTGGGGCTAGATCATGGAAATCTAGCCCGTAATAGAACATGAGGCCGTGGACAAAGGGGTGGAGGGGAAACCCTAGTCCGCGGAGGAAGTGAGGGATAAACACCACTCTTTCGCCGGGCTTCGAAGTGGGGATGACTTGCTTTTTGGCAGGGAGCCTGCGTGCGACGTCCGTAGTCAGGTACCCCGCATCTCGGAGCTCCTTGGCGTCCTTCTCCGTGACGGAGGCACCCACTTGCCCTGTGAGCCGGATCCGGACATGGCTGGAGAGGTTGGTGGTGATGGGGAAGATCGACGCTTGGGCGCTGGAGCTCGAGAATGGGAAGGTAGAGGAAGGAAGAAGGTATGGGGTGAAAAGTGGGATCTTTATCCATTTATATAGGCAGTGAATATCAAGCGCTCTCCTTAAGCCTTAAAACTGGCCTGTTCTCAAGGGTTTGTGCGAATAGCACAGTTGGATTACCCAAACCCGTATTGATGGGGATCCCGCAATAAATGGACACGATCTCTGCTTTGACAAGACGTGTCAATAGAGGTCGCTCCTCGAAACACGTAGCGGGAGGTCGAAAATCGGTTCAAAGTGATAAAGAGGCCAGACTTGGCGTTTCGCCCAAAAAAGTTGTCAGTTGACAAACCTTATCCTATATACCTAAGAGATTCATCCCCACTATCATATTTATCTCCACATGCAAGCTATCCACATCAGCCATGCAGCCACGTCAGCCCATCTAATGTTTTTCGTTTAAGGTTCATGCCAAATCATTCCTTTGCTGCCGCCTCCACAAGGTGGAGAGTCGCTACCTTCCCCCACAACGCATGGGTTGTACAAATCCATTCCTGGCCAATTAACTGCCCCAACCATTAATTTAATCTCTATATTCTACTATTCATCTTCTCTCCCATACGCATTGGGAAAAGAATTCTATGAGACCAGGTCTCATGCGAGACCCATCTTGATGGATGACACGTGGCATTCACAAATCACAAAGCATCCTCCACCCCCCACTTAAAATCAGGGGGGAGAGAGATAAGATGCTTTGTGATTTGTGAATGCCACGTGTCATCCATCAGGACGGGTCTCACCTGCTAACCGTGAGACCTGGTCTCATATAATTTTTTTCCTACGCATTGGAGTACTATTCATCTTCTCCGCCGAGTTAAAGGCAACCCTTTCCTTTTCTTTTACAACGAACCGTGTCATTTGACTGTTTTATCTCCCATACAGTACACGATTGTTCCTTTTCGTCTTCCATTCATCGATCATAAATAGATGCGCATTGGTTCCTGCACGAAGCAAAGCACCGCCGCCTCCTGCCTCGCCCCTCCCACCCTCCCTCATGATACCCTGATCCATCCCCTCTTCTCTGTCCAGCCCCTGCACAAGTCACGCAGGAGGCCTTCGTCCCACTTCCCCCCATCGCCTCTTCTCCCGATCCAACCCCTGCGTGAGCTGGAGGAGGAGGATTGCACGAGCTAGAGAACTCCAGTACCCTCCTACCCCCACCATGATGAGGCCTTCTTTCCCGATCCGTAGGTAGGTAGACGACCAGATGGCGAGGACAGGGCCCTGCTCACCGTCGCCTCATCTCCACCAAGATTGAGGCTAATCCGCTCCTGCACGCTGTTGGAGAACTCCGCGAGGATATCTCCGCCCGAGCCAGAGGTAGATGGCGAGGACGAGGGGCTGCTCGTCGTCGCCTCATCTCCTAGCGTTCGAGGCCGATCTGCTCCTGCATGCAGTTGGGAATCCCACGCCAAGGTCAATCTGCTCCAACACACGTGTTTGCCGTGACATGGTGACAGCTACGAGCATCTTATCCACAACTCTCTTTTCTTCCTATTCATTTCTTTCTGTGGATTTATCTGGTGGATGCATCAGCTGAGTGGATTCTTCTTAAATTGTTTCAACTAGACTGCCGCTGTTATCCATCGGGGGATATTATATTTATACCAAGTGCCGCTCCGATTCGTCACACACACAACATCAGAGGTATATTCATCGTTAAGCTGGATCATCATGTTTCCATTTCAATCGAAGCTATTCTGATATTGTTATTTTACTTGGTACAAATAAATTGTTGGCCATTTTGTGCACCGAACCAAGCAGCTAGCTACTGGTGTGTCAACGATTAAAGGTAAATTTCTCATTATGGCCTAGTTATAATTATACAAATATTTAACATGTATTGGGTTATTAACGTATAGCTGTTTTGAGTGCTCTTGACTCATCTGATGCTGGGAATTTGTTGACTGCAGCTAAGGATCAACTTGCCTAGAAAGACAACACAGAAGGACCTGATGCATTATGCACTGCTTGGGTGCATCATGGGCGCCGAGGAATGTAGCTGACCAAGTTTTCATGCATAGTTACTTTGTGTTGCAAACAAATTCTGACTTCAATGCGATAATTTGGACCTCAGTTCTTATGACAAGTACTCATGCTCTTTTCAGACAAATGCTTTGAGACAAAGAAATTGGTACTCACTTTGGCAAAAATGAGAGAGAACGGAATCTGTTCTTTTTGTTGATACTAGAGCTCCACCACTTCACTGGCACGTATTGTAAGCAACTATAATGGCCAATCCTTTTTTTTATAGTTAGCATTCTTTGTGTAGATCGCAAGCATGCAGATACGAAGATTGATTTACTACAATAATTACTACAACTATCTCAAAAAGGCATTTGTATATGACCGTTCATATTGTGCCCATTTCAGAAACTCCTTTAGCGTGTTGATATACATTAATATAAATATGAGTCACACAAGATTGCTTATGTCCTATATTTAGTAAAGAAATGATCGCATAATTCACATTTTGCAGTATTTATATTTATACCAAGTATTGTGTCCATTGCAAAAATATATATCATAAGTACGTAGATACACTATGCAAAGAGTTGTTCAAATTATCTATCATCATGTTTATAGACTAAGAATTTCCGCAGCAACGCGCGGGGTATAATCTAGTTTTGACTAAGAGGCGGGAGCACTAGAGACCCAGAAACTTGCAATGAAAGTGATGGTTTAGTCCACAAACTTGCGAAAGGTGATCAAGTCATCCTTAAACTTGTAATGTAGGTGAAGATTTAGTCCAAACCCAATCCTAAACGAACAAATGGTGCCACGCTGGCCGTGTGGTGGCACAACCGTTCGCCCTGGCATTTTTTTACAAAATACCCTTGAACTTTCAAGAAATCACGTGTTGTGTATAGTCCAGCTTATGTTTGGGTGCGCGCGGTAGAACCCCTTTGTCCGCCTAATCTTCTCCTCTTGCTTTGTCTTTTTCTTGACACCCATCTGTGTGCTGCAACCATTGGCATAACATCCAACATCTGCACCGTTTTTTGTCTCCCGCATCTCCAAAATAAACCTAAAAAACTATATATTCATTTCCTTTCTCCGTAGGCCCATACCTGTATTTGTATGTAGCGCTCATCTGGATGGGATCGATCACGGGCCAATTAACGGCCGTCGTCGCCTGGCCCCTGCTGCACGTAAATGATGTTCTCCGGCACAGGAGCAGTAGCGCGGGGAGCACAGTTGAAGCGGACGTATGGGCGTGCGTGGTGGTCGCTTAGGCGGATCGCAGGATCGGCGGCGAGGACAAAGAGCATCTGACGGAGGCCGAGCTTGTGTACGTGCCGGCGGGTCATAGAAGGGATGGCCGGATGCTCTCCGTGACCTTGTCTTGCGCCTTGAAGTCACGATCACACAGCCGGGCGTGAAACAGCGGGAACACGAGGGTGTCCAACACCCGCATGTTGGTGATCTCAAAGATGGCCAGCCGTCGGCTGGAGAGCAACGAGGCGCGAGAGGCTGTCCTCGGCCGTGGGGAGTATGAATCGGCGGGCATGAGATGGCATGTCTAACTTGAAATCGGCCGGTATGAATTGACACATTGGATTTGTTTATCCTGGAGTACGTATGACGGCATGCCATGCGCACACGTATTTGAGCTCCGTAGCCCTCCTTCGCCGTGCACACCATCGCAAGGACGACATACACATCGACGACCGCGCGGAGCATAGCGATGTGGCCGGCACAACATTTGGCACCGGCCTTGCGTCGACGCCGAAGATGACAGGATCAGACCTGCGCAAGAATGGCATACGCATCCATGACCGCGCCATGCATAACAACGTGAACAATGTAGCAAGGGGTACATATGTAACTGCCAGTTACATGTCCATCACTAGATATGCAACTAACGACACATGACACACTTCACGCGCAACTGCTAGCACGGCAATATGTGTGTAACTAGAGGGTTTTTTTTTGTATTTTCTACTTTTTCCCGTGTGTTCGGGCTTGAATTTATAATTTTCTACTTTTCCCAGTTGCAAATGAATAAAATGCAAAAAAATTTAAAAAAATCATAAGACATGCACGTGCAAAACTATTCACATATGTTCTTTTGCGAACTATTCATGTTTGTTGGTCGAGCCAATTAATTAGGCTTGTGGCCGGCCTCACGTAGCTACCGTAATGCAGCCCAAACAACAAGTGTTAGAAAAAAGACAAAATAAGAGGACAAAGGGGGTATAAAAAAAAGAGGACAAAGGGGGATTTTACCCCACGCGCGTGATTGTACTGCCCCCTCCTAAACATAAGCTGGATTGTATGCGCGTCTAAATATAAGCTAGATTATATCGTGCGTGTGATTTCTAGAAAGGTCAAGGGGTTTTTTTGTAAAAATGCTGGGACGAGCCGCTTTGCCACGACGCGGCCAATGAGGCGCCATTTGTCCACTTGTGATTGGCTTTGGAGTAAATCATCCCGAGCAATGCAAGTTTAAGGATGGTTTGATAACTTTTGCAAGTTTGTGGACTAAACCATCACATCCATTGCAAGTTTGTGGGTCTATGGTGCTCTTGCCTCTTTGATTAAGTATTTTGCCTTCATGGTTGAGGGTTGTTACTATTATACAGAGTCGGATATAGCTCTTTTATTCAGAAGATTGCTTTGAAGTATTCGGAGGAGGAACCCTCCTTGCAATGCCGAAGACGATCTGCCTGCCGAACACATCGTCATTGAAGACTGGTTCAGGGGCTACTGAGGGAGTCTTGAATTAAAGGATCCTCGGGTGTCCGGGCTGTGTGATATGGGCCGGACTGACGGGCCGTGAAGATATAAGGTAGAAGGCCTCCCACCGTGTCCGGATAGGACTCTTCTTTGCGTGGATGGCAAGATTGGCGTCCGGATGTATAGTTTCATTCTTCTGTAAACTGACTATGTACAACCCTAGGCCTCTTCGGTGTCTATATAAACCAGAGGGGCTAGTCCGTAGAGGCTATCAGATTTCATATAGGCTAGACATCTAGGATTTAGCCATTACGATCTCGAGGTAGATCAACTCTTGTAACCCCTATACTCATCAAAGCAATAAAGCAGGAAGTAGGGTTTTACCTCCATTAAGAGGGCCCGAATCTGGGTAAACATCGTGTCCCCATTGTCTCCTGTTACTTTCGATCCTCAGACGCACAGTTCGGGACCCCCTATCCGAGATCGGCCGGTTTTGACACCGACAGTAGGGTTTCTGTGCCGGTGGTCGGCTTAAATAGCCGGACTAGGCACTACGCGGCCCGGTGGAGCGGCGCCATTCGGCGACATTGGTCCGACGAAGGAGACGAGCTTCGAACCGGCGGGTTTTTGGGCGATTCTGTGTGGGACACCAAGGTCGCCCAACATGGTGGATGCGCCCGGGCTTCCCCATATCCGCCTCATACTTGGACTGGATATGAAGGGTGCAGGTTAGCCCGGGCGTTTGAGGCCCATTTGAGGCGCCCGTCTGGGTCGGAATTTCATGACCGACTAGTGACCGGGCGGCCTGCCCGAGCGTATGAGGCCGATTTGTGGCGCCTGACTGTAGATGCTCCCAGCTTCATCCAACAATGTGTGTGCGTAAATTGTCCGCCCTCTGCTAACTCGTCCAGGCTACACAATGTGTAGAGCAATGTCGAGTGAATGAATCAATAAATCAACAAGTTGAGCAAGAAGAAGCAAAACTTACGATCTCCATGATTGCTGCATGCAGTGGACACATTGCTCAGCCAATTGTGACACAAAACTTTATGACAGAGTTCTGAATGGTGTACCACCGATACACCAACGATTTTGCATTGTGTTCATAGATGATGTGCATGCAATGCGCTTTTCGCACATGAAGCAAACCATGCACGTACTGCCAAAACAACCCCCCTTCTGCTCCTACCTATGAAGTGCACAGCTACGGCCAACCATGCACCCCACAACAACTCATCCTTCATGGGATAGTACCTCGCCATCCTTCTTACTTTAAAAACGACATGAAGTTCAAAAATAAGTTCAATAACATTTGACCGAATATCTGTCGAGTGCGGTGTCCGTTATGGACATCGTCAACTGGGGATGGAGGATACCTGGCCGTGGACAAATCCTAGGTGGACGACTGATACAAACATGGTCGCATCGAGTGTGCCATTAAGTGTTTCCCGGATGAACCAAAATCAATTAAAGCCACGAGCAATAATTTAGCTACTCGGATAAATAATTATTGTATGGCCAAGAATATAGAGAAGTTCACATGCAAAGAAAATATAGATGCAGTGCAACGTTGGCTAAACTGTGTCAAGGATGGACGCGTACAGATATTATGTGGACCTGGACTGCATAAACTGTGGCAAGGATGGACGCGTACAGATATTATGTGGACCTGGTTTGACCGGTTTAGCCAGTTACTTCAGAACCTCATTGTTTGGATGATACATGTGATAGGTGCTGAAGGTTATAAACAAACAATAAATGGAAAAAATTCAGGTGATACACGTATGAATGAAGCATGCATGAAGAGCTACCAAGAACCAGTACCTGATCAGATAATTCCTACCTTCCGTACACCACCTGGGAAAATAAGATTGGGTTCCTTCCTAATATCCATCAAGTCAGGACAGAGTTTGTTATATTAGGTTGTTTATTATTGGATTTGTTTAGGACGCATTTAGTTGTGACATAGTTTCTGATGTTTATTATGTTTGTGGTCTATTTTTTTGTCCCAGTTTTTTTTGTTCCTTGTTATTGTGTATTTGTGAGAGTTTAGATGTGACATCCTTAGAAAACATCTAGATGCGAATTAGTCAAACTGTTTATTATTTTTCGAACCAATTTGTGGTTGGATAGTCAGAGGGACTGTGGTATCCCACCAGGTGCTCGTATTATTTTTGGATTTGGTGACTTCGTAAATTTCAAGATGACATACCGACTCAGTCTCTTAAAGTTGCTCATAAAGGTAGAGTGTGTGTATGTGCGTTCATAGGGGTGACTGTATGTGCGTATGTATGAGCGCTTACGTCTGTACTGATGTAAAAAAATAATTTATTATTTTCTATTTAAAAAGATATCCACTTTGTTTCCTTGTGCGTGTGTTGTACGTGACAAGAAACCAAGTTGGAACATAACGTGATTTCCTAGGACTCTTGTCCGTGAATCTAGCTAGTTTGGTAGGTACCTCGTGCGTTTACTTTGGCATATAAAGCCAGGCTTCGGCGTCAGTTTTGGAGTTTTATTCGTGAGTTATGAACAAGGTTTAGAAACGTTCAGTTTTTGGGCGATTCAATCTTGAGTATTTTTTTATGATTTTCCCATCAAGAAAATTATTAGCGACAGAGGGTTGATCATCATATCGACGTCTATGTGCTGATCTGAAGGGGTCATTATATTTGTTCGTGTACTGTTCGTGCACGGGTAAAGATTGTTATTGGTGGTTGCGAGGAGAAACACAGGGAAAGAACTACTGATCTTGCATCGCCGTGAAAGGTCGGGCCGTCTACATGCACGAATTAGCGTCTCGCCGTTCATGCTTCATCAACGACTCTATAGTACAAGGCCAACATGCGCGTGGGTGGTGGTTTCAGACGTCCGGCAATGTCTGGGTGGTGCCTGGAGAGGTACAACAGTGGCGTCAGAGGAGGAGGGCATGAATGTAAAGCAATGGGGAGCAGGGGCAAAGTGAAAAAGAATGTGACCGGGAAGCACACCCAACAGGAACAAGTTTGACAAAAATAAATAAATAAGTAAATAAATAAATAGAGCGGCATATTGGCATTAGTAAAGTCCTATGAGACCGATACTATGCCTATGTCGAAGGAGGAAGTGGAACAATCCACATATTATGTTGTCACTTATGTTGGCCAAAAACCTCTATGGCCACTCGCTTCAATGTATACACACCGCCTTAAACATTGATGGATATTTCATTCGATGCAATATAAACAATATTCGAAGTTGCTACGGGTATACCTTCTATAATATATAACTCATATTATGTTGTCCAAACCGTCGGCCGGGATATACGTGGGTTTAATATATCAGAAATGTGGTAGTATTAAATAGCATGTAGCCCCAAAGGAAATGTCAAGTGGATACAAGCAAATAAATGGAAAATCACGCTAAATAGAAAATTTAGTTTACAAAATAAATTTTGTAGGAACTGAGTGGAGTACTTATCTTTACCGAAAAGAAGGGATACCCCTTGGCTTCTGTACCAAGCGATGCACATAACCTTTATTGATTATTTAGAAGTTCAACATCCGACGACAATAAAGTTCAATAAAAACTGCAACACATGGCTAGCCTAAGGGAAAATGAAAAAAGAAAAATAATAAGAAAAATAAGCTTCATGCATCACAAATCCTATTAGTAGGCCATCAACCAAATTAGTTGAAAAAATTCTAAGCGACCATCTTCCGTCGGCTGCACCCAAAGACCATGGGCCCCCACTTCTCATCTAGACTAGTAACGACCGCATATGGATCCAATTGATGACCTTGAAGATAACATGCAAAAAGATTGGAACTCACGTTCTATTAAAAACACAATCATTATGAGTGTTCTTGATAGCCCAAAGTAAAGCACAATTACAACATGAATATGAGACTTCAACTTTAGATGCACCCCTGATATGTATCCAACATATCTATAATCTATAAAGTATGCATGCTATATTTACATCAACTATTTATGGTTTTGGTGTATTTTTATATTATTTTTATAGGCAAACATATTAATCTAGTGCCTAGTGCCAGTTGTTTTTTTTCTTCTTGTTTTTGATTCTATAGAAAATCGATACCTATGAAGGTTCAAACGAGATAGAACTTTTTGATAATTCTTTTGGAACAAAAGAGACCCTCGAAGCTCCAGGGGAGGACCAGAAGACCCACAAGGTGGCCACAAGTCAGGGGCGCACCCTGGGGGTAGGGAGGGCCACCTTGGCTTGTGGGCCCCTCATAACTCCATTTGCCGTGAATCCAATGCTAAAAAATCATATAAATAGAGAAACCCCCAGAAAGAAACCTAAAATATTTCCTCCGCTGCCGCAAGCCTCTGTTGCGAAGCGATCCCATATGGTGCCCTTTTTCCGGATTGAATTAAATCCTCTATTTTTTCGTTTCTTATGTTTCTAGTAACCAGATTCATATTTTTTAGATAGTTTTTTAGAGGACATAACTTGGATTTTGAAACACAAGAAATCTAGACCAATTAATATAGAACTATCCAAATGATGAACAAAATTAAAGGGGTACACACCAAACAGTTAGCAGCAAACTATTTGTTGAGCTGAGACTGTAGACTTGGTTGGTTAAATTGTTGCTAGACGAGGCAAGAGGGACTAAAGGAGTGGAGAGCATCCCAGAGGCGAGACGCCATTGATAGATTGACGAAGTAGATGCACCTTGGTTAAATTGTTGTTGGACGAAGTGTTGGGGAACGTAGCAGAATTTTAAAATTTTCTACGCATCACCAAGATCAATCTATGGAGTCATCTAGCAACGAGGGAGAGGGTAGTGCATCTACATACCCTTGTAGATCGCGAGCGGAAGCGTTCAAGAGAACGGGGTTGATGGAGTCGTACTTGTCGTGATCCAAATCACCGATGACCTAGCGCCGAACGGACGGCACCTCCGCGTTCAACACACGTACGGTTGGGAAGACGTCTCCTCCAACTTGATCCAGAAAGGGGGAAGGAGAGGTTGATGGAGATCCAGTAGCACGACGGCGTGGTGGTGGAAGCAATGACGATCTCGGCAGGGCTTCGCCAAGCTTAGCGAGAGGGAGAGGTGTCACGGGAGGGAGAGGGAGGCGCCAGGGGCTAGGGTGCGGCTGCCCTCCCTCCCCACACTATATATAGGACCCCTAGGGAGGGGGCGCCGGCCCTAGGAGATGGGATCTCCAAGGGGGGCGGCGGCCAAGGGGGGTGGAGTGCCCCCCAAGCCAAGTGGGGCGCCCCCACCCCTAGGGTTTCCAACCCTAGGCGCAGGGGAGGCCCATGGGAGGGCGCACCAGCTCACTAGGGGCTGGTTCCCCTCCCACTTCAGCCCATG
>NW_024118205.1:0-20878 GCF_003073215.2 Triticum urartu | reverse complement strand
TCCTAGCGAAATCTGGCTCCTTTGTCCGTTGATTATCTCTGGGAGGACAATTTGGTGGTCAGGGGTGTGTTTCTTTACTCTTGCGTACCAGGGCTGTACATTTTCATATCTAGTAATTCAGGGCAGTGATTCATACATCTATGAAATCTCAAACCAACTTGATTTGGGTGTGAAGAACTTCTGCTTAGGTTCTAGTGTACAACAGAGAAAAACATATCGCAACCTCACAATAGCTGAGCAACCAATTGCAGTGCCATAACCTCACACCAGTTGTGGTGACCGTGCTTGGATGTGGTGGTTCATTTGGATTACGCGGTGAATACAAAGATACTTATTGAGTTTGGATGCTAATTATCTGTAGGAACTGAGAAGGGAGGTAATCTGTAGTGGGATTGTTAATGATAGAGAGTTGTGAATTGATGTGATACTGATATCACACACACAAAAAAGATAGTTTTGCTAATACTTACTATTGAATTCAAGTCTGCTTATCTGTAGGTCCAACATTTGTGCATATTGATTTGTGTCTTTGTGGTTTGGAGTAAGCTAATAGAAAGCTGTTGTTATTTTATGAAATGTCTATTTTTCCACAAGTGCTGATCCTTCTGTAAAATTTCCCTTACATGTTTGTTAGTCATTGTAGAAGGCTTTTGCTTGATGCATGTTTGTGGTTTGTAGAAGGCTTTTGTAGAAGGCTTCTGTAAAATTCCCGCGTTGCTATCTGAACTATGTGCTACCACAAGTGAAATCCACCTCGAATTACCTATTTTTGGATCGCATTGATGCACAATGGCTATAGACACAATCCAGTCTTCTACTAGCGAAATATCGAAACAATGTTAGTAACTCTGTTAATGTTAAATACGCATAAGCAAAATATCTATCAAAACTTCAATGACAACATGCCTGCAACATTCTTGAATTTGCATTACTAAGTACTCCCTCCATCCCAAAATAAGTGTCACTAACTTTGTACTAAATCAGCGGCACTTACTTTGGGACGAAGGGAGTATATACAGAACTGAAGTTTAACCAAGAACAATACATCATTGCATTTCTTTACAGAATTAGCCCACAGTTGTGATTACAATGCTAATTTTTAGTGTTAGATTCATCCGTATCTAGATAAATTTAAGACAAACTTTTTGGGATGGACGTAATAGAACTGAAGGTGCCGACACTAAATTCTCCCAAGATTTCTGAAGAAAGCAAAAATAAAAAAATATTTGCCCTAAGATTTCTCGAAGAAATGCATACCAGGAGCAAAATTAATATATTGATGTAAATGACATTAATCTTCATGTAAGGTGGATCAACTGCCATACAGGAGGGTCCAGGTACATGCTCATAAAGTCGGTTGATGTTGCTGTGGCTAATCTGGCCTTATTTCTTGCCGCTGGTTTCTATGAACAAGAAACCAACAAAACTAAAGTTTACTTTAATATAAAGTTTTAGCCGCAGCTAGAAAAGAGCCGCCAAGCTCTTGTACATTTAGTCGATGGACTATAAAGAAAAATCATGGATAAATGAAGAAGCTAGATCTGGCCATATAGTGCAAGAAACAATTAGTGAGCGAGACAAATGCTTAGTGATGAGAAAAGAATACGTTGGTATTGAAGACAAACACCTGGAAGCCTTAACAAATCTACTCTTACACCCTTTCGGCGGCCGCGGACCATGAGAACTCCAAGAACCTCTCTTGAACCCATGGCTCACGTACAACTGGAGTAGCTGCTGCACTCGGAGACCTGCTGCGGTGCCACTGTTCGATGCGCTAGGAAGCAGGTATAGATGAAGGTCGTACGTGACATAGAAGATGGTGAGCTACATCTTGCATGTACAAATGAGGGCGACCTAGGCTTGTGTTCGACAAATGTTATGCGAGGCGGTGACGACTGAACGCGATAGTAACCCTAGCTGGTCGCACTCACTCTTCACGAGAGAGGAAGAATAAATCAGATTGGGTCGAGCGAGTCGATGAGGCAGGGAAGAGAGCGGGCGGGTCCACTCGTCGGTGATAATTTGGTTGACAGCGGAGGAAGCGACACACGAACATGCGAATCGATGTACCACGACCTACCAACACAACCACACTCCCCTTTGATAGTAAAAGACAGTTAGTATAACAATAGTTTCTTCCTTTAGAGATTTGATGGAACTGTGAGTGGCCCTTTGACATATTTTAGTGTCGTTAAGCTGTACTTAGGGCTATGCTTAACAATACTGCTCTTTTTCTAGGGTTCGGTCTTGGTACTATGTTGATAAGCGAGGGTGCAAGGCTCAAGGGAAGCCGGTTCTCTAACTCTCTGTATGCTTATTGTATGCTCATGGTATCTTGGATGAGGGGTATGTTCTTTTATACCTCTATATTATCTTGAAATTGCATCCCTTATGTTTGTGTTGTACATTTCAGTTACAAATTCAACGTGTCAGTTGAGGAAGCTGCTGAGTTAGCATGGCGGGCGTGGGCTTTTATCACGCAACCTTTCGTGATGGAGCCAGTGGTTGTATTCATATTGGTATGCATTCTTTTTCCTAGTATCTATCCTAATATTTGTTTTGTTCACTCGATAAGCATGATACATGCATGCATATTTGTTAAACACCTTATCATTATATCTTCCTTTTGAAATCGCAAACATAATTGTTTATTTAGTTGAAATTACTTTTGTAAGCTTTTGGCAAAGTTCAGAGATTATTGTATTCTCCATCATGTAATGCACACCCCTAGGTTGGGAACTAGAGATTACCGTCTAGACGATGGTTATAAATTAAACCAAACCCTTCTATTTACAAATGTACAATGTTGTAGAGTATAAACATGGGTCTAGACATCTAGTGAGACCTACCTAGGATTTCTGAAACAATATAATATAATGGTTACATGTAAATTACATGCGTAGATTTATTCCTTTTTTCATATGACTTACATGTTAGTAGATTCTAAAAATATGGTGTGATGTATAAAAAATTATGGTCAATGCTATGTCTAGTGTTTGCGCCAAATTATTATTTGAAAGTCGGGGTTAAAGTTTATTGAGAAAAGAAGATTATCATTTGGGCTTGATAAGGTATGACTATATCCCATGGGGTCATGTTATGCAAACATGGCCCACTTTGGAGAAGAATACACAACCATTTTGGTAGTGAGCCTAACTCATCTCAACAATTCTGTTTGGGCCTCGTTCCCCTAATATGCTAGACTATTTCTCTTATTCACTTCACGATTTGAGAGAGGGAATGCCAGCGCCCATGGCACCATTGTCCTCCCGGCCATTCATGCCACTTGAGAGAATGAAGGCTCTTGCGACATCGTGCGAGAGGCATTAGCGCTAGCAAGTTTGCCACCATCTGAGCCACGGCGGCAATGCCGTAGAGCATATAATAGAGGGTAGAGCTGGATGGTGGTGTGCCGACGTTGCAGGAGGAGGTGCACTTGTACAAGCACTGCAATCTGTTTCTTCTTCCAAGCAATCAGAGAACCATTAGAAATGCACGGTAAGCAAAATGTGAACGACAATCCAAGGGATCAGTAGCCCACATAGCATCTCAATATGCCTGGGAGTTGTAATGAACGTGAAAGGGGAAAGAATTTATAGCGAGGGATCATGTCACAAAGATATCAAAAACCACGAAGATATAAAAAAAACACAAAGATGACTATAGTGAACCAAGGTGGGGGCAGAGATGAACTAACTCAAAATATGGACATGATAGGAGATATCCTGGCGAGCGATAGCCAGAAGACTTCCAACAAGATGACGATAACGTGTCGGAGCTGACAAAGTTCACCATCAGTAGCACGAAGATGAACATTGAGCTACATGGGAGTCAACGGTGCACTCATCAGTAAGAGCAACATGAGCAAGAAGATCCTGGATTATTTTTCTTGACCAAGAGACCTTAATTAATCCTAAGAAAGTAGCAAAGTGGGCCAAGATCAGATATAAGAAAGTGCTCACTAAGACATGCCTTCACAAAGGTAATATACTCGGTGTCTTTGCCAGTGGTGAACATGTCATCAACTTATAGAAGAGTCCAACCAAGAGCATAAAGTTGGCCAAACAACGCAGGATCATGAGCACTCGCTGAAACCAACGGCAGCCACCGTAGAGGAAAACACTCACACTAGTCTTGAGGGCTTGCTTCAGGCCATGGAGAGCGACAGACGATAAAGCATGTCGTAAGGAACAAAATACCTAGGTGGTGGCTGCATGTAAACCTCCTCACGTAACTCATCATTAAGAAAGACGTTCTTAACATCAAGTTGAGGTATAGATAAGTGGTGAATGTGCGAACAGGGGTCATATGGCTCGCATGAGCAAAAAGTCTTATTGTAATCAAGACCATGCTTCTCCTGAAAGCCACGAGCCACAAGACGAGTTTTGTAATGCACAATGGAACCATCAGAGCGAGTCTTAACCTTGTAGACCCCTTACAAGTGACGGGATGAACACAAAGAGGAAGAGAAACAAGATCCCACGTGCCAATATGTTCAAGAGCAGCAATCTCCTCTACCATCATAAACTGCCATTTCAGATAAGCAACAACGTCACGATAAGAAATCAGCTCAAGAAAAGCAGCGCGAGCGCTTGAAAAATCACGGTGGTCAATTGGCGGAAACATATGAGAAGGCAAGCCGTAAGTAGGCTGAGACGGGGAAGATGGCACATCAATAGACGCATACACAACATGCAGTCAATGAGTGTGAAAGTGAGTAAAAGATGGAAGACCATGAGGAATCATCGGGGTAAACTCAGGTGATGGAGACGAGGAAGCCACCGGTGATGGTGTAGAATCCCGTGATAAGCAAGGTCAGGACATCATAGGAGATGATGGCGTTGGATCTGTTACAATCAGAGAAGTGAATGGATAAAGGCTCAATAGGAATGATAGAAGTGTCGGGAAAATTGTAGAAAGAGATACCCTTCACTGAAAAGGTCGAGGAAGATGAATGCATGTAGAAGGGACGAGACTAATCGAAAGTCATATGCTGAGAAATAGGCATCCGTCGATCGGCGCGAAACAACGATATCCCTTGCGCTCATCGCCATATCCTAAGAAGACACTTAACAGACCGAGCAATTAGTTTGGTGCGCTCATGAGGGAAAAGAAGAACATAGCAAACACAACCAAACAATTGAAGCGCTAAATAATCAGAAAACAATCAAAGTGACGCTCCAAAGGAGCGCCACCCTATAGGGAAATGAATTGCTGAAGGTTGATGAGATAGATGGAAGTGGAGGCAGACTTGACAGAAAAGTGCGACGGAAGATAGAGTAGTGACCATGAACTAACGAGCCGTCTCAAGAACGCAACGTTGCTTGCGCTCAGCCATGCCATTCTGAGCATGAGCACCAGGATAAGCAAACTGAGCAATAGTACCTTGATCAACAAGGACTCAAAGCAACAACTTGGAGATGTATTCTCCACCAGAGTCATCACAGAATACAAGACTAGGCATAGAGAACTTAGTTTGAACAATGGCATCAAAACACTTATAGATAAGATATCACTACGAGAAGAAATAAAGTATAGGCAGTTGTGTTGAGAGAAGTCATCTATAAAGATTGGATACTAGCGATGACCTCCTTTCGAGGCAAAGGGAGATGGACCCCCGACATAAAAGAGAACAATGTCGAAAGGATGCTGAGACACTGTCTTTACCAAGCTGACAACCCCGGCGGTTTAGGGACATCGTTGGAGACGGATCCAAGAAGACCACGTCAAACTAAGGATGAGAGATGAGAGCCACACAAGTGACTCCTAGCGATGATACCACTTCTAAAAACAATTGGTAGACAAGGCAACAGAGGTGGAGAGACTGGCGGCAATAGCAGCAGAGTTACTTGGTCTAGCATCCCACGTGCCTGTGCACTCTCCGTTTCTCGCCGATCCGGCTTGGTGTGCTTCTCCTGTCTGCAGGTTGTGTGGCACACACTTGATTAAGCACCCCACGTTCTCCTACTGTGCGCCCTTGACCTTGGCTTTAGGTAGCGCCTGTCCTCGGCTTGTCGTGCATAATCCAGGTACGCGCCGACTGTCCAAGCTCCTGCTCACCATTGGTGTTGCTCGAGGGTTATGGTGTCGCTCAGCAAGGGAGCACGGGATGTGGGATTGAGACAGTACACATAGCAGCCCGCAGCAAGGCAAAGGATGCCCATCCAGACTGGTAGGGAGCGGAGGTGGACACAAAGGTGGACGTTGAGTCTCAACAGTGCGCTCGTAGTAAGAGCAGCACGAGCAAGAAGATCCTAGATATACTTCTCTTAGAAAATAAAGAAGCCATCAAAGGTAGAAGAAACCTCATTCTCAAGGAAGTAGCGAAAAGGACCAAGATCATACATAAGAAATTCACTATGACGAGCCTTCACGAAGGCAATGTAAGAGTTGTCCCTAGTGATGGTCGGCATATGTAACAAATGTCAGACCACGAGTTGGTTGGTGGACAGAATGTGCAGGATCATGAGCACTCACTAAAAACCAGCCGCATTCACTGCTGAGATGAAGCGATCAAATCAGGCACGCGAGGGGTTTGCTTAAGACCATATAGGGAGCGACGAAGACGAGAAACCATGACATCTGGAAGAGAATACCCAGGTGGTGGCTACATGTAGGCATTCTTGACATCAAGCTGAGAGAGAGACTAGTGGAGAACGGAAGCCACAACGGAAAATGTGCGAAGAGTGGTCATCTGGGCCATACAGGAGCAAGTGTCTAATCGTAGTCTTAACTATGTTCTCACCACTAGAAGAGCTTTGTAAAGCTCAAGAGAAACATCAGTCTTACCCTTGTAGGCCCACTTACAAGTGATGTGACGAGCAAGAGGAAGGGAAATGAGATTTCATTGGCCGACGCGGGAAGAGCATTCAATGCCACTACATGCTGCTATTCTACATGAACAAAAATGTCATGGTAAGAAGTCTTCTTGGGGAGCAGCACAATAACCATAGTAGTTAATAGGCAGAAGCCGGTGAGCTCAGAAGCCATTAGTAGGCTGTAGGCTGATCTGGAGGCCATGTGTTGCCAACAGAAGAAGACATAGTAGTCAAGGAAGATGACTCATTAGAAGAATCCACAACACGAGGACAATTATTGTAGTAAAGTCAAGGAAGATGAGCAAAAGAGGGAAGATGAAAAGACTAAGTGCAAGAGTGACTCGACTATCAACTGGTAGGGAAGTTCCATTTGACAGTAAAAACATGAATAGAGAATCTAGATGTGGAATACCCAAGTGGCGGCTACACGTAAACCTCCTCACACAACTCACCATTAAGAAATACATTTTTAACATCGAGCCGAGGCGTACACACATGACGAATAGAAGCCACGACAAGAAGTGTGCAAACAATGTCATATGGCCCGTGGGAGCAAAAAGTCTCATCGTAATCAGGGCCATGCTACCGCTGAAAGCTACGAGCCACAAGACGAGCTTTGAAATGTTCAAGAGAACCATTAGAGCGAGTCTTAACCTTGTAGACCCACCAAGTAATAGGAAGAACACGAGGAGGAAGAGAAACAATATCCCACGTGCCGATGCGCTCAACAGTAGCAATATCCTCTATCATGGCAAGGTGGCATTTGGTATGAACAACATTAAGATAAGAAGTCTGCTCAAGAACAACAACGCCAATGTTTGAAAGACTAAGGCGGTAAGTAAGCGAAAGAGGATGAGGACGCAGGCCACAAGTAAGCTGAGACGGGGAAGATTGCACATTAGTAGACGCATCCACAACACACGAACGACGTGTATAAAAGTGAGGCAAATATGAAAGAATACGAGCAAGAATTATCGAGATAAACTCAGGTGATGAAGACAAGGAAGCCACCGGTGATAAATGTGTCGAATCCTGTGATAAGCAGGTGAGGAAATGATGGTGTTGAATATTGAATAATCGGAGAAGCAAGAGCGGTACAAGGAATGAATTAGGGCTCAACAAGAGTGATAGGAGTGTCGATGAATTAAGGCTCAACAAGAGTGATAGGAGTGTTGGGAAAAGTGTGGAAACAGATGTCCTCCACTGAAGAGCTTGGGGAAGATGGATGCGGGTAGAAGGGACGAGACTCATCGAAAGTCATATCCCGAGAAATAGTCATCCAACGACTAACATGATCCGAGCAATGATATACCTTATGCTCATTGGTGTATCCTAATAATCCACACTCAACGGATCGAGCAATAAGTTTGATGCGTTCCCGAGGGGCAAGAAGGACACAACAAACACAACCAAACAATTGAAGCGCCGAACAATCAGGAAACGATCAAATAGACGCTCGAAAGGAGACCACCCTACATAGTAGTGGATTGGATTGCCGAAGGTTGATGAGTTAAATGGAAGTGGAGATAGACTCAGCCCAAAAGTGTGGCAAAAGAGAGGTAGTGTCCATCAATAGATGAGCCTTAAGAAAATGATGATGCTTGCGCTCAGCCACGCCATTCTGAGCATGAGCACCAGGATAAGAGAACTGAGTAAGAGCACCCTGCTCAGCAAGGACCTCCACGCAACAGCTTGGAGATATACGCTCCATCAGGGTCATCACAGAACACATGAATAGGCGTAGAGAACTGAGTGGAACCAAGGCGGCAAAACACTTATATAGACATAAGACCTCATTATTAGAAGAAATAAAAGATATCCAGTTGTTTAGAGAAGTCATCTATAAAGATAGTATACTAGCAATGACCTCCTTTTGAGGCAAAGGCAGATGGACCCTAAACATCAAAGAGAACAAGGTCGAAAGGACGCTGAGACACTATCTCGCTATGAGTATGAGGTAATTGTTTACCAAGCCGACAACCCTGGTGGTTTGGAGACATCGTCGGAGATGGATTCAAGAAGACCACGTTGAACTAATGATGAGAGATGAGACTCATGCAAGTGTCCCAACGCAATGATGCCATTGCTGAAAATAACTAGTAGACAAGGTAACAGAGGCGGAGAGACTGCGGCGGTGGCAGCAGAGGAACTTGATTGCATCCCATCTGCTTGTGCACTCTCCGTTCCCGCCGATCTAGCTTGGTGTGCTTCTCCTGTTTGCCAGTTGTGTGGCACACACTTGATTAAGCGCCGCATTTTCTCCTACCGTGCGCCCTTGGCCCCGGCTTTAGGTAGCGCCGTGTCCTCGGCTTGTTGTGCATAATCCAGGTATGCGTCGACTGTCCGTGCTCGTGCTCGCCATTGGTGTTGCCCGAGTGTCTGGTCTTGGTGTCGCCCAACAAGGGAACTGCAGTCTGGTTCTTTCAAGCAATCAAAGAACCACTAGAAATGCATAGTAAGCAGAAGTGAACGACAATCCAAGGGATCACTAGCCCACATAGCATCTCAATATGCTTGGGAGCTGTAATGAACAGGAATGGGGAAAGAATATACAATGAGGAATCGTGCCACAAAGATATAAAAAAACGAAGAAGATAACTATAGTGAACCAAGGTGGGGGAAGAGATGAACTAACTCAAAATATGGACATGATAGGAGATATCCAGGCGAGTGATAGCTAGCAGACTCCCAACAAGATGATGATAACGTGTCGGAGTTGACAAAGGGTCACCATCAGTAGCACGGAGGTGAACATTGAGCTGCATGAGAGTCAACGGTGCGCTCATTCATAAGAGCAACACGAGCAAGATCCTGGATTACTTTTCTTGACCAAGAAGAGACCTTAATCCTAAGAAAGTAGCAAAGTGGGCCAAGATCAGACATAAGAAAGTGCTCACTAAGATGTGCCTTCACAAAGGCAATCAACTCTTGTGTCTTTGCCAGTGGTGAACATGTCATCAACTTAGAAGAAGAGTTCGACCAAACAGCAAAAAGGTGGACAAACAACACAGGATCATGAGCACTCGTTGAAACCAGCGGCAGCCGCCGTAGAGGCAAAATGCTCAAACCAGTCTCGAGGGCTTGCTTCAGGCCATGGAGAGCGATGAAGATGACAAAGCATGTCATAAGTAACAAAATAGCTAGGTGGTGGCTGCATGTAAACCTCCTCGCGTAGCTCACCATTAAGTAAGACATTCTTAACATCAAGTTGAGATACAGATAAGTGGCGAATGTGCAATCAGTGGTCATATGGTTCACATGAGAAAATAGTCTTATTGTAATCAATACCACATTCCTCCTGAAAGCCATGAGCCACAAAAACGAGTTTTGTAACGCTCAATGGAACCATCAGAGCGAGTCTTAACCTTGTAGACCCCTTACAAGTAACGGGACAAACACAAAGAGGAAGGGAAACAAGATCCCATGTGCCGGTGTGCTCAAGAGCAACAATCTCCTCTAACATCGCAAACTGCCATTTCGGATAAGCAACAACCTCACGATAAGAAATCAGATTAAGAGCAGCAACACGAGCGCTTGAAAAATTAGGGCGGTCAATTGGCAGAAACATATGAGAAGGCAAGCCGTAAGTAGGCTGAGACGGGGAAGATGGCACATCAGTAGACGCATGCACAACACGTGGCCAATGAGTAGGAAAAGATGGAAGACCATGAGGAGGAATCATCAGGGTAAACTCAGGTGATGAAGGCGAGGAAGCCACCGGTGATGGTGTAGAATCCTGTGATAAGCGAGGTCAGGAAATCATAGGACATGGTGACGTTGGATCTGTTACAATCGGAGAAGCGAATGGATAAGGGATCAATAGGAATGATAGGAGGGTCGAGAAAATTGTAGTAAGAGATATCCTTCACTAAAAAGGTCGAGGAAGATGAATGTGTGTAGAATGTACGAGACTAATGGAAAGTCATATACCGAGAAATAGGCATCCGTTGATCGACATGATCTCAGCAACGATATCCCTTATGCTCATTGCCATATCCTAAGAAGACACTTAACATACCAAGCAGTTAGTTTGGTGCGTTTATGAAGGGAAAGAAGAACATAGCAAACACAACCAAACAATTGAAGCGCTAAATAATCAGAAAACAATCAAAGTGACGCTCCAAAGGAGCGCCACCCTATAGGGAAATGAATTGCTGAAGGTTGATGAGATAGATGGAAGTGGAGGCAGACTTGACAGAAAAGTGCGACGGAAGATAGAGCAGTGACCATGAACTAACGAGCCGTCTCAAGAACGCAACGTTGCTTGCGCTCAGCCATGCCATTCTGAGCATGAGCACCAGGATAAGCGAACTGAGCAATAGTACCTTGATCAACAAGGATTCAAAGCAACAACTTGGAGATGTATTCTCCACCAGAGTCATCACAGAATACAAGACTAGGCATAGAGAACTTAGTTTGAACAATGGCATCAAAACACTTATAGATAAGATATCACTACGAGAAGAAATAAAGTATAGGCAGTTGTGTTGAGAGAAGTCATCTATAAAGATTGGATACTAGCGATGACCTCCTTTCGAGGCAAAGGGAGATGGACCCCCGACATAAAAGAGAACAATGTCGAAAGGATGCTGAGACACTGTCTCGCTGTGAGCATAAGGTAACTGTACCTCTTTACCAAGCTGACAACCCTAGCGGTTTAGAGACATCGTTGGAGACAGATCCAAGAAGACCACGCCAAACTAAGGATGAGAGATGAGAGCCACACAAGTGACTCCTAGCGATGATGCCACTTCTAAAAATAATTGGTAGACAAGGAAACAGAGGTGGAGAGACTGGCGGCGATAGCAGCAGAGTTACTTGGTCTAGCATCCCACGTGCCTATGCACTCTCCGGCTTGGTGTGCTTCTCCTGTCTGCAGGTTGTGTGGCACGCACTTGATTAAGCACCCCACTTTCTCCTATTGTGCGCCCTTGGCCCTGGCTTTAGGTAGCGCCTGTCCTCGGCTTGTCGTGCATAATCCAGATACGCGCCGACTGTCCAAGCTCCTGCTCACCATTGGTGTTGCTCGAGGGTTATGGTGTCGCTCAGCAAGGGAGCACGGGATGTGGGATTGAGACAGTTCACATAGCAACCCGCACCAAGGCAAAGGATGCCCATCCAGACTGGCAGGGAGCAGAGGTGGACACAAAGGTGGACGTTGAGTCTCAACAGTGCGCTCGTAGTAAGAGCAGCACGATCAAAGAAGATCCTGGATATACTTCTCTTAGAAAATAAAGAAGCCATCAGAGGTAGAAGAAACCTCATTCTCAAGGAAGTAGCGAAGAGGAGCAAGATCATACATAAGAAATTCACTATGACAAGCCTTCACAAAGGCAATGTAAGAGTTGTCCCTAGTGATGATCGACATATGGAACAAATGTCAGACCACAAGTTGGTTGGTGGACAGAATATGCAGGATCATGAGCACTCACTAAAAACCAGCCGCATTCACTGCTGAGATGAAGCCCTCAAACCGGGCACGCGAGGTCTTTGCTTAAGACCATATAGGGAGCGACGAAGACGAGAAACCATGCCTCCTCAGTCCTCACACAGCTCACCATTAAGAAAGACATTCTTAACATCAAGACAAGACGCAAACACATGATGAATATGGCCCGCGAGAGCTAAAAGTCTCATCATAATCAGGGCCATGCTACCGCTGAAAGCCACAAGCCACAAGACGAGCTTTGTAATGCTTAAGAAAACCAGTAGAGCGAGTCTTAACCTTGTAGACCCACCAAATAATGGGAAGAACACGAGGAAGAGAAACAATATCCCACGTGCCGATGCGCTCAACAGTAGCAATATCCTATATCATGGCAAGGTGCCATTTCGTATGAACAACATCAAGATAAGAATTCTGCTGAAGAACAATAGCGCCAATGTTTGAAAGACTAAGGCGGTAAGTAGGCGAAAGAGGACGAGGACGCAGGCCACAAGTAGGCTGAGACGGGGAAGATGGCACATGAGTAGACGCATCCACAACACATGAACGACGTGTATAAAAGTGAGGCAAATATGAAAGAATACGAGCAAGAATCATCGAGATAAACTCAGGTGATGAAGACAAGGAAACCACCCGTGATAAATGTGTCAAATCTTGTGATAAGCAGGTGAGAAAATCGTAGGATATGACGGTGTTGAATCTTGAATAATCGGAGAAGCAAGAGCAGTACGAGGAATGGATTAGGGCTCAACAAGAGTGATAGGAGTGTCGGGAAAAGTGTGGAAACAGATGCCCTCCACTGAAAAGGTCGGGGAGATGGACGCGGGTAAAAGGGACGAGACTCATCGAAAGTCATATCCTGAGAAATAGTCATCCGACGACCAACACGATCTGAGCAACGATATCCCTTATGCTCATTGTTGTATCCTAATAAGCCACACTCAACGGACCGAGCAATAAGTTTGGTGCGTTCACAAGGGGCAAGGAAACAACAAACACAACCAAACAATTGAAGCGTCGAACAATCAGGAAACGATCAAATAGACACTCGAAAGGAGAGCACCCTACATAGCAGTGGATTGGATTGCCGAAGGTTGATGAGCTAGATGGAAGTGGATATAGACTCGGCCGAAAAGTGTGGCGGAAGAGAGGTAATGTCCATCAATAGATGAGCCTTAAGAAAGTGATGATGCTTGCGCTCAGCCATGCAATTCTGAGCATGAGCACCAGGATAAGAGAACTGAGTAAGAGCACCCTGCTCAGCAAGGACTCCACGCAATAGACTGGAGATATACACTCCATCGGAGTCATCATAGAACACATGAATAGGCGTAATGAATTGAGTGGAACCAAGGCGGCAAAACACTTATATAGATAAGACCTTACTACTAGAAGAAATAAAAGATATCCAGCTGTTCAGAGAAGTCATTTATAAAGATAGTATACTAGCAATGACCTCCTTTTGAGGCAAAGGCAGATGGACCCCATACATCAAAGAACATGGTCGAAAGGACGCCGAGGCACTGTCTCGCTACGAGTATGAGGTAACGGTACCTGTTTACCAAGCCGACAACCCTGGTGGTTTAGAGACATCGTTGGAGATGGATCCAAGAAGACCATGTTGAACTAATGATGAGAGATGAGACCCACACAAGTGTCCAAGGCAGTGATGCCACTGCTGAAAATAACTGTTAGACAAGGCAACAGAGGCAGAGAGACTGGCGGCGGTGGCAACATAGGGACTTGATTGCATCCCATCTACCTGTGCACTCTCTGTTCCCGCCGATCTCGCTTGGTGTGCTTCTCCTGTTTGCAGATTGTGTGGCACACACTTGATTAAGCACCGCACGTTCTTCTACTGTGCGCCCTTGGCCTCGGCTTTAGGTATGCGCCGGCTGTCCATGCTCGTGCTCACCATTGGTGTTGCTTGAGTGTCCGGTCTTTGGTGTCGCCCAACGAGGGAACAAGGGATGTGGGATTGAGACAGTTCCCATAGCAACTAGCAGCAAGGCGAAGGATGCCCATGTAGACTGGTAGGGAGCGAAGGTGGACACAAAGGTGGATGTTGACACCATAGGAGTCTCAACAGTGCGCTCATTAGTAAGAGCAGCACACACAAGATGATCCTGGATATACTTCTCTTAGGAAATAAAGAAGCCATTAGAGGTAGACGAAACCTCAGTCTCAGGGAAGTAGTGACAAGGACCAAGATCAGACATAAGAAACTCACTATGACGAGCCTTTACAAATGATATACTTTGTCGCCAGTGATGATTGACATATAGAACAAATGTTCAACCATGAGTTGAATGGTGGACAAGATGTGAAGGATCATGAGCATCCAAAAAACCAGCCACAGTAACCATTGAGACGAAGCGCTCAAACCAGACACGAGGATACCATATAGAGAGCAACGAAGACGACAGACCATTCCATCAAAAAGATAATACCCAGGCGGTGGCTACATGTAGGCATTCTTGACATCAAGCTGAGAGAGAGAGACTAGTGGCGAACATAAGCCACATCGAAAAGTGTGTGAAGAGTGGTCATCTGGACCGTATAGGAGCAAATGTCTCATCGTAGTCATGACCATGTTCTCACCAATAGACAAGCTTTGTAATCTGGACCGTATAGGAGCAAATGTCTCATCGTAGTCATGACCATGTTCTCACCAATAGACAAGCTTTGTAATGCTCAAGAGAACCATTAGTCTTACGCTTGTAGACCCACTTACAAGTGATGAGACGAGCACGATGAGGAAGGCAAATGAGATTCCACGCACTGATGTGGGCAAGAACATCATTCCTCGATGCCATCACATGTTGCCATACGGGATAAGAAGTCGCCTCGGAAAGAGCGGTGCAATAACCATAGCGGTCAATATGTAGAAGTGAGCGAGCTCGGAAGCCACAAGTAGGCTGAGTTGGAGGTGGTGCGTTGCCAACAGAAGAAGACATAGTAGTTAAGGGTGATCCGCGAACATATTTTGAATTCGACGCGAACATTTTATGAATTCACGTATTCTTGTATATGTGAATAGTTTTTTGTATTCATGTGCATTTTTGAATTCATGAACTTGTTTTGAATGCTTGAAATTTTCGAATATGTGATCATCTTTTGAATACACGAACAATTTTGGAATTCACAAGTTTTTTGGAATCCGTGAATATTCTGGAATTAGTGAACATTTTTTGCATCCACAATCTTTTTTGGAATTGGTGAACATTTTTCGTATTCACAAACATATATTTTGAATTTGTGAACATTTATTGAATTTCTAACTATTTTGTCAAATTCGCCTTATATGTTATTAGATTGTAAGTGTTGAAGTGTGTATGTGGATTGCCTAGCCCTTTTCATGAGTTCAGACTTTAGGTTGCGTGAATTGTCTAGCCCTTTCCATTATTTTGGACATTTGGTTTGCATTGGCTAGTTCATGAAGCTTAACACTAAGGATATGGTGTGATGTATAAAGAATTATGGTCAATGATATATTTACTGTTTGGGTCAAATTATTTTTTGAAAGCAAGGGTTAAAGTTTGCCAAATAAAAGAAGATTATCATTCGGACTGGATAGAGTATAAGTAAATCCCACTCGATCCTGTTTGCATCAAAAGCTAGCCTACTTTGGAGAAGAATGCACCAATCATTTTGGTAGCTATAACTCATCTCAACAATTATGTTTAGGCCTCATTCCCCTAATGCGCCAGCCATTATCTCATTTCCCATATTTCTTAGTCTCATTCCCAAACACTTCACGATCAGCACGTGTCACATGTGGTAAGCAATTCAAAAAAAAACTTCACGATCGTAGAGAGGGAACGCCAGCGGCCATGGCAGCATTATCCCCTCCTTTCATGCCACTTGAGAGGATGAAGGCTCTTGCGACATCGTGCGAGAGGCATCGCCACTAGAAAGGTTGCCACCATCCTGACCACGACGGCAATGTTGCAGAGCATATGGTAGAGGGTGTAGGACGGTGGAGCAACGACGCTTCGGGAGGAGTTGCACTCGAACAAGGGGCACTGCAGTCTATTTCTTCTTTCAGGCGAGTGGCAGCCAGATTGACAAGACTCCAACAAGATGACAATAAGGTGTTAGATCCGACAAAGAGTCATCTTCAGTAGCAGAGGCGAACATTGAGCTCCATGGGAGTCTCAACAGTGTACTCAGTACTCATCAGTAAGAGCGGCACGAGCAAGAAGATCATGGATTATTTTTCTTGAAAGAGGGCCAAGATCAGACATAAGAAACTGCTTACTAAGACGTGCCTTCACAAAGGCAATATACTCGGGGTCTTTGCCAGTGAATGTCATGTCATCAACATATGGCAAAAGAGTCCTACCAAGAGCAAAAAGGTGGACAAATAGTGTAGGATCATGAGCACTCGCTCAGCGGCAGCCACCACAAAGGCAGAATACTCAAATCAGGCACGAGGGGCTTGCTTAAAGCCATAGAGAGAGCGATAAAGACGACAAAGCATGTCATCAGGAGCAGAATAACCAGGTCATGGGTGCATGTAAACCTCCTCACGCAGCTCACCATTAAGAAAGGCATTCATAACATCAAGCCGGGACACAAACTAGTGGCGAACAGAGATCATATGGTTTGCAGGAGCAAAAAGTCTCATCGTAATCAACACCATGCTTATCCTGAAAGCCACGAGTCATAGTACGAGCTTTGTAACCCTCAACAGAAGCATCAAATCGAGTCTTAATCTTGTAGACCCACCAGGTGATGGGACAAACACGAGGAGGAACAAAAATAATATCCCATGTGCCGATGCGCTCAAGCATTCTCCTCTACCATCGCAAGGTTCCATTTGGTATGAGCAACATCACAATGAGAAGCCGGCTTAAGAAAAGCAGTCCCAACGACCAAGGCAGTCAACACGTGGAATAGAACGAGGATGCAAGCCATAAGTAGGCTGAGATGGGGAAGACGACACAACTCATACATAGCGTGTAACAAAGTGAGGAAAAGATGGAAGAATACGAGTAGGAATCATTAGAATAAACTCAGGTGATGGAACGAGGAAGCCACCGGCGATGAATGTGTAGAATCCTATGATAAGTGAGGTGAGGAAATCATCAGGGATGATGGCATTGGATCTGCAATAATCGGAGAAGCAGGAGCAGTACGGCGAGTGGATAAGGGCTCAACCGGAGTGATAGGAGTGTTGGGAAAATTGTGGAAATAGATATCCTCCACTGAAAAGGTCGAAGTGGACGCGGCTAGAAGGGACATGGTTCATCAAAAGCCATATCCTGAGAAATAGGCATCTGACGACCAACATGATCCCAACAACGATATCCCTTATGCTTATCGTTGTATCATGAGAAGACACACTCAACGGACTTAGCAGTCAGTTTGGTGTGTTCACGAGGGGCAAGAAGGACATATTAACACAACCAAACAATTGAAGCGCCGAATAATCAGGAAATGATCAAAGAGACGCTCGAAAGCAGCGCCACCCGACAAAGTAGTGGATGGAGGTTGATGAGATAGATGGAAGTGGAGACAGAATCGACCCAAAAGTGCGGTGGATGAGAGGCAGTGACCATCAACGCACGAGCCGTCGCAAGAAGCTTATGATGCCTGCGCTTAGCCACACCATCTGAGCATGAGCACCAGGACAAGATAACTGAGAAAGTGTACCCCGCTCAACAAGGACTACATGCAGTAGCTTGGCTAAAAAAAGGATGTTGTTGTAGCAAAGAAAAGTACAGTGGCCTGGCTTATGTATGTTAGTTGATATTATTAATCCATATACTCTATAAGTGTTTATATGTTTGTTAGTTCTATACATTCTTGGTTGATTCACTCAGTATTTGAATCTTGATACATCGATTGTGTACATATCAAAATGGGAGTACACATTATGCTGCGTGTGACATTTGAGTTGGACATGAAGTGTTCCAGATATTCGAATTCACCTTAAACTGGATTCTAGCTTCTGAATTTGAGTATCGGCATTTGTAAACCATATTCATATATGACAGTGGAATACATCTTTGTCGTCCTTTTGAAGATATATAAAAACACATAGAATGATTTATAAAGATTCGTATAGGAATACAAAATGGATTCAAATTTAGTTGCCAGGGTAAACATGGATGCTTATTGTCCCAAAATTCGAAAGAAGCAGCAAAATGTCCACTCCCACGTCGGCTGCCCGAAGCCAAGTGTTTGGGAGATGGAAATTACTGTCTACCCATTACACGGACAATCCATCGGCCCGATTTCCACTACTCTAAATAGGGGTAGGATAGTAACTTCAATAAGACGTGACACGACCACCTCTGAGCCCATTCCGACATGGTGGGCGCCAAACATGGGTGGCAAAACACATTTGATTCAAGCTCATCCGAAAGACCTCTGTTTCTCCCTCCATTTCCCCATTCATACACAGTGGGCGGCAAAACAAAGTCGACCCACCCGAAATCGATGTAGGCAAATATTTTCAATAGGGGCAGGTTTGTAACTTCACTCAGACGTGACACAACCGCCCTACCTGTCAGACCCGTTGATACACTGTGGGCGCCAACCACCCTCTCCTCGCCCGAAATTGCTCTGGGCAAATATTGGCGAGATGCGAGATTACCATTGTATCCCCAACCGAGAGACCTCCAAATTTTAAACGGGGGCTAAGTTCATAACTTTCCCATATTTCCGACAGGCGCGTCCCAAAAACATGGTTCCCCTTACCTCTCCCTCCATTTTCCCATTCATACACCGTCCGCACTAGAACACCATCCCCATAGCAGCCTCCGTTCGCCACCCCATCCATCGCCGCCGTCCTCCACCACATCCATCGCCATTGTCCTCCACCATGCCGGAGCACCTACCAAGGCCGTGTCTTCCACTGCTAGAGATGGACGTTTCTCATCAACGGCGACGGACCAAGAGCCTTGCATCACGTCCTCTCGCTTCATCTGTGCTGATGTCCTCTTTGCCGGGGCCGCTCACACGACCTTCTCTTCCACCGCAACGGGACTTATCCCCCGATGCACCCGTCTATAGTCGCAGATCTGCTTCAATGCCACCGACAGCCATCGCACCCCTGATGCCTACACAGCGCCGCAAGAGAGGTGGTACTTCATATCTCCTCAACTTTTTTATCTCAACCAGAAAATAGATCTTAACTTGGTTACTCTACTTTTTTCAGCTCTTAGAATTTAGTTCTTAGTTCGAAGCAAACAATGGCTGCTAAATATCATTTCTCCGGTTTCCCCCTTTTATGATCACTATATGATCAGAATACATGCTTCGTGTCATAATAGCACTGCTTGACCCATCAAGCTAAACAAGCTTAGTTGTTCAAATACGAATCTGATATTATTAAAACAGATTCATTTAATTGGTCAGCTAAATGTTCCTAAATTAGTTTCGAAAATGCATGTTCGCCGCTCGGGTGTGTATCTCTATAGGGTGCCCACGGTGGGCCGGCCCACCCTGGGATTTTGGGTCGTCCCAGGCCCTGATTCCCCTCTGTTCTGCTGCGCGCTTCCGATCTCTACTCGCCCCCAGCCGCCTGCCTCGTCGGCGACTTAACGTCCCCGGACGGTTTGACTCTAGGAGGAGACACCGGACTAATAGGAGGTCAGGAGCCGCTCGCCCAACAGCGTCACCGCTGCCCGGGCGCGCCGCCGTGCCTACCTTCCCAATCCGTTCAGGGCTCAGGCGTGCAGCACCCACTAAGCCAACCTGATTTATCCTGAGATAAGTCCCCAACACTCAGCAGCCACTCCTCATCACCCATTTTCTAATTGATTCATTACTCATTACGCAGGACTGTCATTAGGGTTTGTTGTGTGCTCAGTGCTACCTACACTTAATGGTTCAGATGTATTTCGGTAATCTTTAGTACCTGTAAAGTTCATAGGGTTTTCAAAATTCCGGCCCTAGGAACAGACACTAGTCATTTTGGATTGTTGGCCGTAGTGACATTGACCCAGATTACTACTGCAAGCCAGGTTTGTTAAAATTTTTACTTGTCTTTCTTACTCATTCGAAATAATATCCAATTATTCGCGTCGATTAGTTGCAAACAATAAGTGCTAGACAAACTCTTGATTCAGATTTTGGACGGTCTCTTACTGCAGTTACAATTCTGCATACTTGTCCTAGTGAGCTCATAAGTAAATGATTGATTCACTACATCTATGCTTGCCTTGCCATATTTGTTGTCAATATTCTTTTAGGGTGTACACCCTGTTTCTAAATACTGCAACCGTACACATGAGTGAATAGTATTTCTCTATGTGATCTCTTCCATCATGTGTGGGCAACGAACACTGCATTGTATAGAAAAAAAGTGTCATTTCCAGCTTTTACATAGGCTTCGATCTTCTACATGGAATACAATCTGCCTACTTGCTTTGTGTCGCACTACCAACACTCCACCCTTGAAGCTAAACATTATTCCACTCATAATTCCTTAGTTTATTTGTTCAAATACGAATTTCATATGATTCTAATGTTCCTACTTCAGTTTTGAAATGTGTGTCTGCCTGTTATAGAGACATAAGGGGTTTGTATTTCCGTGTGTGGTCTGGTCAGCATGGTTGGGGGGTCAACTTTGCATATGCAGGGGTTTATAGGGAGACACTCT
>NW_024118204.1:0-21627 GCF_003073215.2 Triticum urartu | reverse complement strand
CTTAGTTAGTATGCTTGAAGTATTATTATTATTATGTCAATATGAACTTTTATCTTGAATCTTATGCATCTGAATATTCTTGCTACAATAAAGAGAAATACATGATGAATATGTTAGGTAGCATTCCACATCAAAAATTCTGTTTTTATCATTTACCTACTCGAGGACGAGCAGGAATTAAGCTTGGGGATGCTGATACGTCTCCAATGTATCTATAATTTTTTATTGTTCCATGCTATTATATTATCAACCTTGGATGTTTTATATGCATTTATATGCTATTTTATATGATTTTTGGGACTAAACTATTAACCCAGAGCCAAGTTCCAGTTTCTATTTTTTCCCTAGTTTTAGAGTATCGCATAAAAGGAAAATCAAATGGAGTCCAATTGACCTGAAACTTCACGGAACTTATTTTTGGAAGGAAAGCAACCCGGGAGACTTGGAGTCCACGTCAAGGAAGCTTCGAGGGAGCCACGAGGTAGGGGGCGCGCCCACCCCCCCTGTGCGCGCCCTCCACCCTCGTGGGCCCCTCGTGGCCCCCTGACGTATTTCTTCCGCCTATATATCTCCAAATACCCTAAAATGATCGGGGAGCACAATAGATTGGGAGTTCCGCCGCCAGAAGCCTCCGTAGCCACCGAAAACCTATCTAGACCTGTTCCGGCACCCTACCGGAGGGGGGAATCCCTCTCCGGTGACCATCTTCATCATCCCGGTGCTCTCCATGACGAGGAGGGAGTAGTTCTCCCGCGGGGCTGAGGGTATGTACCAGTAGCTATGTGTTTGATCTCTCTCTCTCGTGTTCTTGAGGTGATACGATCTTGATGTATCACGAGCTTTGCTATTATAGTTAGATTTTATGATGTTTTCTCCCCCCTCTACTCTCTTGTAATGGATTGAGTTTACCCTTTGAAGCTATCTTATCGGATTGAGTCCTTAAAGATTTGAGAACACTTGATGTATGTCTTGCCGTGCGTATCTGTGGTGACAATGGGATACCACGTGATTCACTTGATGTATGTTTTGGTGATCAACTTGCGGGTTCCGCCCATGAACCTATGCATAGGGGTTGGCACACGTTTTCGTAGTGATTCTCCGGTAGAAACTTTGGGGCACTCTTTGAGGTTCTATGTGTTGGTTGAATAGATGAATCTGAGATTGTGTGACGCATATCGTATAATCATACCCACGGATACTTGAGGTGACATTGGAGTATCTAGGCGACATTAGGGTTTTGGTTGATTTGTGTCTTAAGGTGTTATTCTAGTACGAACTCTAGGGCTGTTTCTGACACTTATAGGAATAGCCCAACGGATTGATTGGAAAGAATAACTTTGAGGTGGTTTCGTACCCTACCATAATTTTTCGTTTGTTCTCCGCTCTTAGTGAGTTTGGAGTGACGCTTTGTTGCATGTTGAGGGATAGTTATATGATCCAATTATGTTATTATTGTTGAGAGGACTTGCACTAGTGAAAGTATGAACCCTAGGCCTTGTTTCAACACAGTGCAATACCGTTTGTGCTCACTTTTATCATTAGTTACCTTGCTGTTTTTATATTTTCAGATTACAAAAACCTTTATCTACCATCCATATACCACTTGTATCACCATCTCTTCGCCGAACTAGTGCACCTATACAATTTACCATTGTATTGGGCGTGTTGGGGACACAAGAGACTCTTTGTTATTTGGTTGCATGGTTGCTTGAGAGAGACCATCTTCATCCTACGCCTCCTACAGATTGATAAACCTTAGGTCATCCACTTGGGGGAAATTTGCTACTGTCCTACAAACCTCTGCACTTGGAGGCCCAACAACGTCTACAAGAAGAAGGTTGTGTGGTAGACATCAGCAGGTCCAAAGCCCGACGTTTACCGAATACTGGACGGCCACTTCCTCATACGACGTGTACATGGTGGGCACACCTAAAGAAGGTGACGGCGATGATGAAAAGGATCTAGTCGAGGACGAACCTCCTGAGATACCACCAAAGCATCGATGTCAGCGGCGCCACTCTAAATCGTGTCGCGGAAAAGACAGCAATACCGGCACTGGAGACGATGACACTCCGGAGAACGTCAAAGACCAAGAAGACCCCATCGAACCAACATCCGAACGGGTGATCGGGAGGACGGGCCAGTCGACCCTGACGAGCAAGCAGGGAACGAAGACTCGGAGGATAGAAACTATCTACCACTCTCCGAGGACGGCGTGAGCCTCGGCGGCAAAGATTTCATCGTGCCAGAGGAACTCCTCGAACAAGGGCGCTTTAAGCGTCGGCTAATAGCCACTGCAAGAAGCCTAAAGAAAAGCAGCAGCGGCAGCTTCAAGCTGGACCAAGATCTGCTCAACGACAGATGGACTAATGTCCTGGCAGCCAAAGAATATTGCCTCCAACACCCAACAAAGAGTTACGCAAAGCATAAACTGCTACCCCAATTCGACGATGAGGCGCTGGAGCCCATACCACCCGCGCGTAACGCGGCTGACGGACCTGACCGACCACCACGTGGCCGGGACAGAATGGCAACTCAAGCCAAACACCAGCCCGCGCCACCTCACCGTAAAAGCAGAGAAACAACACCTCGGGGATACACTTATGACCTACGTCAGGACCTGGACAATAGAGCCAGCCAAACCAGGTCAATCTACGGATCAAGGGGGCGTGCCCAAGCGCGAGAAGACAGCCATCAGGCCTGGCGCGACAAACACAACCCCACCAGGGCCGAAAACCGCATACAGACTTCATCCGAACTGTGCCGTGACGTTGCCCGATATAGAGGCGCCGCACACCCCCTATGCTTCACCGATGTGGTAATGGAGCACCAGTTCCTAGAAGGGTTTAAACCCGTGAACATCTAATCATACAATGGCACAACAGATCCTGCAGTATGGATTGAAGATTTTTTTCTCCACACTCACATGGCACGCGGTGATGATCTACATGTCATTAAGTACCTCCCCCTAAAACTCAAGGGGCCACCACAGCACTGGCTGAACAGCCTACCAGAAAACTCTATTGGTAGCTGGGAAGACTTGGAGGATGCATTCAGAGACAACTTCCAAGGTACGTATGTTCGGTCCCCAGACGTCGATGATCTTAGTCACATAATCCAGCAACCCGAAGAATCAGCCCGGCAGCTCTGGACCAGGTTCTTAATCAAAAAGAACCAGATTGTGTATTGTCCAGACGCCGAAGCCCTCGCGGCCTTCAAACATAGCGTCCGAGATGAGTGGCTCGCCTGACACCTCGGCCAAGAAAAGCCGAAGTCCATGGTAGCCCTTACCACACTTATGACCCGCTTTTGCACCTCGCCCGACACCTCGGCCAAGAAAAGCCGAAGTCCATGGCAGCCCTTACCGCACTTATGACCCTCTTTTGCGCGGGAGAAGATAGCTGGCTTGGTCGTAGAAGCAATAGCACAAGCAACCCTGGCACCTCCGAACCCAGGGACGACAACGGCAAGCCACGACGCAACAAGCACAAGCGTCGAAACAATAACGAAGGGACCCAAGACATGGCGGTCAACGCCGGATTCAGTGGCTCCAAACCCGGTCAACGGAAGAAGCCATTCAAGGAAAACAGAGATGGCCCATCCAGTATTGACCGAATATTTGCTTGGCCTTGCCAGATTCATGGCACCCTGGATAAACCCACCAATCACACCAACAGAAATTGTTGGGTCTTTAAACAGGCCGGCAAAATCAACGCCAAACACAAGGGGAAAGGGTCGCCCAGCGACGACAATGACCAAGAGCCTCGTCAACCGAACACGGGGGGACAGAAGCAATTTCCCCTCGAGGTAAAGACAGTGAATATGATATATGTCACACATATCCCTAAGAGGGGGCGCAAGCGCGCATTACGGGACGTCTACGCCATAGAGCCGGTCGCCCCAAAATGTTGGGGAACGCGGTAATTTCAAAATTTTCCTACGCACATGCAAGATCTAGGTGATGCATAGCAACGAGAGGGGAAGAGTGTTGTCCACGTACCCTCGTAGACCGTAAGCGGAAGTGTTATGACAATGCGGTTGATGTAGTCATATGGCTTCACGATCCGACCGATCCTAGTCCTGAAAGTACGGCACCTCTGTGATCTGCACATGTTCAGCTCGGTGACGTCCCACGAACTCTTGATCCAGCTGAGTGTCGAGGGAGAGCTTTCGTCAGCACGACGGCGTGATGACGGTGATGATGAAGCTACCGGCGCAGGGCTTCGCCTAAGCACTGCAACGATATAACCGAGGTGGATTATGGTGGAGGGGGGCGCCGCACACGGCTAAGACAATGTCAACTTGTGTGTTCTAGGGTGCCCCCTGCCCCCGTATATAAAGGAGCAAGGGGGAGGCCGGCCAGCCCTTGAGGCGCCCAAGGAGAGGAGGAGTCCTCCTCCTAGTAGGAGTAGGACTCTCCTTTCCTAGTCCTACTAGGAGGAGGAAGGGGGGAGGAAGGAGAGGGAGAGAAGAGAAGGAAAGGGGGGCACCCCCCCTTCCCTAGTCCAATTCGTAGTAGAGGGGGAGGGGCGCGCGGCCCTGCCTCGGCCGGCCCTCTCTCTCTCTTCAGTAAGGCCCATGTTGGCCCATTAGTTCCCCCGGGGGGTTCCGATAACCCCCCGGCACTCCGATAATTATACGGTGACCCCCGGAACTCATCCGGTGTCCGAATATAGTCATCCAATATATTAATCTTTATGTCTCAACCATTTCGAGACTACTCGTCATGTCCGTGATCATATCCGGGACTCATAACAACCTTCGGTACATCAAAACACATAAACTCATAATACCAATCGTCACCAAACGTTAAGCGTGCGGACCCTACGGGTTCGAGAACTATGTAGACATGACCGAGACTCATCTCCGGTCAATAACCAATAGCGGATCCTGGATGCTCATATTGGCTCCTACATATTCTACGAAGATCTTTATCGGTCAAACCGCATAACAACATACGTTGTTCCCTTTGTCATCGGTATGTTACTTGCCCGAGATTCGATCATCGGTATCATCATACCTAGTTCAATCTCGTTACCGGAAAGTCTCTTTACTTGTTCCGTAATGCATCATCCCGTAACTAACTCATTAGTCACATTGCTTGCAAGGCTTATAGTGATGTGCATTACCGAGAGGGCCCAGAGATACCTCTCCGACAATCGGAGTGACAAAATCCTAATCTCGATCTATGCCAACTCAATAAACACCATTGGAGACACCTGTAGAGCATCTTTATAATCACCCAGTTACGTCGTGATGTTTGATAGCACGCTAAGTGTTCCTCCAGTATTGGGGAGTTGCATAATATCATAGTCATAGGAACATGTATAAGCTATGAAGAAAGCAATAACAACAAACTAAACGATCATAGTGCTACGCTAACGGACGGGTCTTGTCCATCACATCATTCTCTAATGATGTGACCCCGTTCATCAAATGACAACACATGTCTATGCTTAGGAAACATAACCATCTTTGATTAACGAGCTAGTCAAGTAGAGGCATATTAGGGACACTTTGTTTGTCTATGTATTCACACATGTACTAAGTTTCCGGTTAGTAGAATTATAGCATGAATAATAAACATTTATCATGATATAAGGAAATATAAATAACAACTTTATTATTGCCTCTAGGGCATATTTCCTTCACAAAATTCAACCCATGGTCGGCTTGCCCGATCACCTTCGATCGAAAAGAGCACCCAACCAGTATCCGTCATGGAGGTTCGGCAGCCTTGGTCCTCGATCCAATCATCGATGTATTCCATCTCACGCGAGTCCTCATGGACGGCGTCGGCAGTCTCAATCTACTTTATCAAGACACTGTCTGCAAAATGGGCATCGATCCGTCAAGAATCAAGCCCACTAAAACTACCTTTAAAGGAGTAATACCTGGTGTAGAGGCCCGCTGCACGGGCTCAATCACACTGGAAGTCGTCTTCGGTTCGCCGGACAACTTCCGAAGCGAAGACTTGATCTTCGATATCGTCTCGTTCGTCAGTGGCTATCACGCACTGCTCGGACGAAGCACTTTCGTCCACTTTAACGCGGTCCCGCACTACACCTATCTAAAGCTTAAGATGCCCGGTCCACATGGCATCATTACAATCAACGGAAACACGGAACGCTCCCTCTGTACTTAGGAGCATACCACGGCCATTGCGGCCAAAGTACAAAGCGGCCCTATCAAGCCGCGCACCTCATCGGCTATTAAGCCGCCGGACTCTATTACACAAGGCCGGCCAATTCCGCATGCTAACAGCTCGGCAATTCCAGAGCTGGATTAGCAGTTTCACCTTCGTCGATCGCCATGTATATCTGCGAAAGCCGTACCGCGCGTGCATAATTACGCGCTCAAAGTACCTTGGGCATCGGCGGAGGCACAATACGGACAGGCCTATAGTACGGCTCGACCCTATACGGCCTTCCCCTTTTCTTTAATTATTTTTTATCTTTTACCACATGTGCATCAAAACCTGCTCATCCTACAGACTCACAAGGACTCTTTCTGAGCCCGGTTCCGTACAAATAGTCGAAAACCATTCCTCTCAAGGAATATTTTCTTACTTAGGAGAAAGCGGCGCAGACATGCGGCAGGAAGGTGCAAAGGACTTCATAGGTCACAACTTCACTCAAGAACATGTATAAAGCTTTTCCCTTAGCCTTAGACCCCGGCATGTAAAATGATCTTGGTGATTGTTTGACGTATTTTTGTGATTACCATTTTCAGAAGATATAAGTATAAATGTTTTTTTAATTGCAAGTTATACACATCTATGTTTTATATTGGGTGTACATGTACACACGCGTTAGGTAATCCTCGATGCAATGGTATGTGCATGCATGCATTTTGAGTTTGCTCACGTACTAACCAATGTATACCTGCACTTGATGCTCCATGGCATAGACTTATACACACATGTAGGTTACAATCAGAAGGCTGAGTCCACATCTACGACGCGCCCACAAAATAACATACAGTATGCGTATTTCTTTAAATACCCGTATATACCAGCCGGCGAGCACGTGTATACGTACTTGAATACCTGAGGCTGTTCCAACCAGCAAACCCCGGAGATACGATGAAGATGGCGATCGAATGAACCAGACCCATCGGCAGTCGGGTAGCTAGGTACGCACGAGTTGGTTTTCGTTTTCTATATCAGGCGTACGCGTCAAGAAAAAAGAAGATAAACATCAGTGAGACGATAAGATCCGAAGCGAGATTGCATCCATATCTTGTCCAAGAAAATCGGGATGTTTGGCCTGTCTACATCCGCCGGGTCGCCCATCTCCTGCCTATAAATACACACACCTAGCTACGCAGAGGGAGGGAGGTACACACCCATTCTAGAGGCAACTCATGCACGCACACATCCATCACACAACACCTCTGGCACCCATCCATCGCACAACACCTCCAGCACCCATCCATTTGCCATCTCACGCACACATCCATTCATGATCAAACCACGCGGCAATCCATCCATCCACAACCCACGCACCCATTAATCGGGACTCACGGCCAGGCCGAGGGAAGAACGCACGTAGAATCCTCACGCATCGTCCGGAGGTGGAGTGGATCGCCTCTGGCAGAGTTTCAGGCGGCTGCATCCCGGGAGCAAGGCGAGGAGGAGGAGGCGAACCACCATGGAGGCCAAACTCGTGTTTCCGAAGGGTAAAACTTTGATCTAACAAATCTCTTTCTTAGTTCTTTCTTGGCATATAGCATGCACACACACAAGTCGGGAGCGTTGCCGAAGGCAACGTTCGCATGATTGGACCGCCGCCGAAGGTGGAGCCGCCGGACCGGATGATGAAGTCAATGTTGCCAGGGATGGCCTTCACCAAGCCAACGTTACCAAGAACGACGAGGAGGTCGCCATCACCACCTGCTGTCCACCTCGTCACGACGGTTCGACCAAGATGACGACACGGAGCACGCCACGACACCGCCCACCGTCGGCGCCACAGAGGTCGGTGCCCCAGAGGTCGGCGCCACGGTGGCCAACCCTACTCACCACCGCTCGATGAAGACGACGCGCCGCCGGAGCTCGTCTTCACCAAGCCCACGCTACGGACGCTGACACCACCAAGTTCGATGCCCCGGGGGGCGACGCCGTAGATGCCGCCCCTACTCACCATCGCTCAGCGAAGACGACGCGCCGCCGGAGCTCGTCTTCACCAAGCCCACGCTACGGACACTGATGCCACCGAGGTCGGTGCCCCGGAGGTCGGCGCCACGGTGGCCAACCCCACTCACCACCACTCGACGAAGACGACGCGCCGCCGGAGCTCGTCTTCACCAAGCCCACGCTACGGACGCTAACACCACCAAGTTTGATGCCCCGGGGGGCAACGCCGCGGATGCCGCCCCTACTCACCACCCCTCAACGAAGACGACGCGTCGCCAGGGCTCGTTCTCACCAAGCCAGCAATCGAGGCCAACGGCACACGAATCACCATCACCACTCACATCTACCTCGTCATGGCGGTGCGGTGAGGGTGTTGACACAGAGTTCGCCGAGACGCTGCCCACCGCCGACGTCGCCAAGCTGCTGCCATGGAGGTGGACGCCATGGAGATCACCATCATCACACACCCTTTGCCCCCTACATCGAGCTCGTGCCCTGAAGAACGAAGCCGCGGAGTACACCATACTATGCTGCCATGTGTCTTGGTCGAGGATGACGAGGCCTAACTTTGATGCCGGCGCAGCACCTCTCCCACACCTCGGCGGGACTGGATGGTGCCATCCTCCCGAGTACCATCGTTGGGTATGGCCACCTGTGGTGTACCCGGAGAGCAGCTGTACATCTAAGGCGGAGTACACTACGTATAGGTGCACGTATAAGGCCCAGCACCAGTGCACGCATGAAGACTGATCGCCGGCTGGTCATCACTGGAGACGGTCTAGCCTTGTCGCTAAGTTTCTAGTCTGCCTCTTGCCGGTGAAATCATCTTTGTGTTGCTGCGCTCCTGAACGCATTGTTGTGCACCGCGAGGTGGCCATTGCACGTGCATGTGCCATGCACGTAGTCATTTGATGGCAGGGTGGCACGTTTGTCAACCTTTCGTCGACTGGAAAAGCCATCGGAGCCCTCACTCGTTCCTCAAAACGGCGTCGAGCGGTCTGTTCGGCCGTTAAGTCCGCAACCGCTTTATCAGCGGTCGCCTTGCTTACCCTAGCTTGCTCCTTGGCTTGGGTAAGCTCATCCCTGTGGGTTTCAACCGTGGCAGCACCATCTGCACAAACACACACATTACAGCTCTGGAAACCCCACAGAATACAGACATAAATAGGCATAACATAAGAGTATCTCATACCTTGCGCCTGGTTGAGCCGCTTGTTAACAAGGACTAGGTCCTCATCAGCTCGCTCTAGTTTTCGTTTGAGTTTGGAAATTTCCGCTGATTGGGCAGTCGCCGCTAACAGGGAGGCATGTTTTAATCCAAATAAAATAGCATGTTACCACCTGACAACTGACTATTGATCCTCTGCTCGCTTTTCTTTCAAAGAAATGAACAGAGTCTCGGGGGCTACTATCTATATACAAGCATATTTCTCGTAAAAATGATCAAAAATATTACATTGCATACCTCGAAGCCTGCTAGGAGGCTGGAGAAGGCTTTGTTCAGCCCGCTGTTGGCGGACTAAATCTTCCCAGCCACCGTACCCATCAGGATGCGGTGCTCATCCAGGACGGATGCACTTTGCAGTGCGTCCGCCGTGATATTCGGCGCCTCCGGATTAACAGAGGACGCCGCTCCCCCTTCCCCTGCAGGGGGTCGCTCACTAGACTCCGGAGCCGTATGGGTCTCCAGAGAAGTATGCGGTTGTGGGTCGGATTGACCGGGGCCCCCGTCGCCGGTCTCCGTGGGGGCCGTACCCCCAAGTCCTTCAGCAGCCGAAGTGTTGCCCTACGGCGCTGTTAAGTCGCCCCCCCCCCTCGTCTCTTCGAGGCCCGGGGAGGGCCTATGCGATGACACCTCGATGTCATCCGCCTTAGGCGGCGGGGAAGCTAGTGGAGGCGATTCGCTCTCCATCATCTCCGGCGGGAGATCCCCAGAGGATGAGGATTGTTGGGGGAGACTGCGGGCCGGACTAAAAAAATAAAACTTATCATCACAGTCCATAGAGATTGGATGTATGTGAAAAAATCCCAGACTACTTACGAGTCGGCTTGGGGCTTGGTCCGGCGCCGGTGCTTCGGGATGACCTCGGCGTCTGATTCCGAGTCATCGAAGAGGGTAATCTTGTCCCTTTTGGATGCTTCGGCCTCCAGGTATTCGGAGGCCACCCTCTTCTTGCCCTTGCGGGGAGGATCTTCTTCTTCCTCCTCCTCCTCCTCCTCGTCGTCGCCCTCGTGAGAGGATCGGGCATCAGCTTGTCCGAACACTGTGTCCGAAGCGCCCTCCTCTTTCTTCTTCTTCTTGTCCTTCTTTATCGGCGCCTGGTATGGCGCCGGGACTAGCATCCTCATTAGTAGAGGACCGGTTGGGTATTTGGGGAGCGGAGCCGGACACCAGATCTGCTCCACCTTCTTGGTCCAGACCTGTTTGGAGATGGACTATTCAGTACTTCTCCTTTGGATGGACGCACCAATTTGTGTTCGAAGGTTTTAGAATTTACCTCGAAGGTTGGATGATTGCAGTCAAAGCCGGTGTCGTCCGATGACTTTGGCCACGACTTCTGCTTCTTAAAAAGCAGCTTCCAGATCCCCTTATGTGTTGTGCCGCAGAACCATTGTAGGGTCCGCGGCCCTTCTGGATTGAACTCCCACATCTTGAGGGGCCGCCGCTGGAAAGGAAGTGATCGGCAGATCAACATTACTTGGATCACGTCAGCGAGGGTTAATGTCCTTCGCTATCATGCCTTGGACGTGTTTCTGCAGCAGCAGCACCTCATTGGCCGACCCCTAGTCCGGACCCTTGTCGGTCCAGGATGTGAACCTTAGGAGGGGTCCGGATCTGAAGGCTGGAGCGGCTGCCCCAGTTAGGGTCACGGGGTTTTGTGATATAGAACCATTCCTGTTGCCATATCCTGACGGTGTCCACAAAGACTCCCTTTGGCCAGTTGACTTTGGGGAGCTTTCTCACCATGGCGCCACCGCAGTCCGCGTGTTGCCCATCGACCACCTTCGACTTCACGTTGAAAATCTTGGGCCATAAGCCAAAGTGTGGAGGGACGGGGAGGAAGGCCTCACACACGACGATGAACGCCGAGATGTGGAGGAACGAATTTGGGGCTAGATTTTCACCGTAGTAGAATATGTGACCCCTCATGAAGGGGTGGAGGGCGAATCCGAGTCTGCGGAGGAAGTGGGGGATGAACACCATCCTCTTGCCGGGCTCCGGAGTGGGGATGACCTGCGCCGGATCGGGGAGCATGTGCTTGATTTCCATGGTTACATACCGCGCCTCCCGCAGCTCCTTGATGTTCTCCTCCATGACGGAGGAAGCCATCCACTTACCCTGAGAGCCGGCCATGGTCGGAGGAGTTGCGGAGGGGAGAAAAGCTTGGAACTTGGGCGCTGGAGCTCGAGGATGGGGAGGCAGAGAGATAGAATGAGGCATGGGACGGAAGAGTTGGATTCTATCCACTTATATGGACTGCGAATATCAAGCGTCTCCCTCCCTTGAGCCTTAAAACTCGCCTGTTCCCAAGGGATCATGCGAACAACACGGTTAGATTACCAAAACTCGTATTGATAAGGATCCCGCAATAAAGGGACACGATCTCTGCTTTGACAAGACGTGTCGATAAGGAGTTGCGTGTTAAAGCGCGAGGCGGGAGGCCCAAAAATGGTTCGAAATGATAGCAGAGCTAAGCGTGACGTTTTGCTGGAAAAAGCTGTCGATGGATATATCTTATTTTAAGTATTATGCTTTTGTGGTTGGAGGGTTAACCTGTTAAATAGATCCGGACATAGTTCTTGTTAATCAACTACTTTAAAGTATTCGGAGGTGGAACCCGCCTTGCAATGCCGAAGACAATCTGCGCGCCGGATACATCGTCATTGAAGCCTGGTTCAGGGGCTACCGAGGGAGTCCTGGATTAGGGGGTCCTCGGGCGTCCGGGCTATGTAACATGGGCCGGACTAATGGGCTGCGAAGATACAAGATAGAAGACTTTCCCCCGTGTCCGGATGGGACTCTCCTTTGCGTGGATGGCAAGCTTGGCGTTCGGATATGAAGATTCCTTTCTCTGTAAACTGACTTTGTACAACCCTAGCCCCCTCCGGTGTCTATATAAACCGGAGGGTTTGGTCCATAGAGGCAATCATAACCATACATGCTAGACATCTAGGGTTTAGCCTTGACGATCTCGTGGTAGATCAACTCTTGTAACCCCTATACTCATCAAAGTCAATCAAGCAGGACGTAGGGTATTACCTCCATTAAGAGGGCCTGAACCTGGGTAAACACTGTGTCCCTTACCTCCTGTTACCCTCGATCCTTAGACGCACAGTCCGGGACCCCCTACCCGAGATCTGCCGGTTTTAACACCGAAAGGTGGCACATGATGACTACTTCAAGCTCACAGGGATTGATGCAGCCAACTTTCTCTCTCGAGACGTGGTGAGTCCAACCGATTGGTTGGCTCTGGATGAACAGTTCCTGGTGGGGGTTGGATAAATAGGACCACAACCATGTGTAGGGAGTTGCCGCTGGATGAACAGGACCCTGAGGAGGTTGTGCCGCAGCACGCCACACCCAGCCGGTGTTGGGGTGGATGAACACGACCCCGTGAAGGCTGGATGAACAACAGCCGGTGGAGGCTGGAGGAAGTCGACGATGGATGAACAGTAGCATGTGAAGTCCCATTTTGAGATACACCATACCCCTCCCGATGAACAGGACCCCGTTTCGACCATAGGCACTTGAAGAGAAGTTCGTCTCTCCGTTTTCTGGTACGCCATACCCCTCTCGATCAATAGGACCCTGTTTCGACCGTAGGCTGTTGAATAGAAGTTCGTTTCCTCCGTTTTGTGGTACGCCAGACCTTCCCGATGAACAACACCCCGTCTCGACCGTAGGCGGTCGAAGAGAACTCCATTTCCTCCGTTTTGCGGTACGCGAGACCCTGAGTCGATGAACAGGACCCCGTTTCAGCTGTTCCATCCAAGTTGATTGGCTCCCAATGAATATGACGCATTCCGACCCAGTCTGTTGCCTCCCCATGAACATGACGTTGTTTCCTCCGTTCCGACCCAGCCGGTTGGCTGGAGATGCACAAGACGTCATTGTTGTACGCATTCGAGACACCATACATATGTACGTATGTGGCCGTATTTACTTTCTTGCGGCATGATTGTACGTATGTGTACATGATTTAGACATGACTGCCTAAACTCATGAGTAGGGGCGTGTGGGCACCCGTTCCTCCAAGTGGCACTTAAAGCACCACCTAGGAACTCCTGTCTCGCATATTGCACGACATCGAGGTGCGTGTCGGCCTTAGCTGACAATGAATTAACTGGTCATACTGTTAATGCGAAACACTGACTCTTTAACATGATTGATGCATTATCGCATGTGAAGTTTGTGGAAATGGCCGTCACTCTTTAGGCAGTATTGACGACACGTAGAAAAGCAGTACACAAGTCAATATTTCAAAGTCCAGTGTCGACTCAACGCTTCATCGAAAGCTTCATTGCCGAGTTGTCTCGCCTAAATATGATTGCTAGCTAGCACCGCCACTACGGTTAGACGCGCACATGCGATAATGAGGCAAAGCTGTTGGTATCCACCTCCAAATGGACACCTTAAAATCCATGTAGATGATGGTCTGTCCCATGATGGGTGTGTTGGTACTGCGGTAGCACTGTGCGGGGATGAACATCGTTAGTACCTCGGGTCCTCGGCAATTGTTCTACCTGGGGTTATAAACCCAACAATTTTAGAGTCCATTGCTTGTCGTGAGGCCTTGGCACTGACGACTGATCTATGTTTGGATCACTTGGTGATTGCATGTGACTGCAAGCCTATTGTGGATGACATCAAAAAAGGGTAGGAGGCCCCCATATCACAGTCGTCAAGGACACAAATAATAGAAGAGTGTATTTTGCTAGTTGCAATTTTTACGTTCGAATGTCGTGCTTCGAATCGAGAGGCGCACAATCTTGTTAAATTTTCTATCTCCCTTCTGCAAGGTCGCCATTTGTGGCTTCTATCCCTGATGCCCCCCCCCCCCTCTTTGTATCCATATGAACATAGTTTATAATTAATAAAGTGTGGGATCCCTAAAAAAGGCTCAATTCATGCTGGCAGATCCTATTTGACGCTCATGAGTGTCAAAATGTAGTGGCTTCGCTGAGGAGAGCCTCCAGATGGGCCGGCCCATGCGGATTCCGGTGTTGTTAGTTTGTGGATACTTCCTTCGTTGTTTCCTTCTTTTTTTGTTTTCTACCGAGGTTTTTTGCTTCCGGTTTTTAGAGGTTTTGTTATTGTTTTTGTTTTCGTTCCTTTTTCCATTTTTTTTCTTTATTTTTCAATTATTTCCTTTATTTTATTTTTCTTCTCTTTTTTCTATGTCATATAAAAAGTTCGCCACATATTACAAAAATGTTAACTGTATAGTATGATTTTTTACCATGCATTAAAAAATGTTCATCATTTATAAAAAATTTCAACGTATATTAGAAAATGTTAAATGTGTATTTAAAATTTGTTCACCATATATATATAAAGTTCGCATGATATATTACAAAAATGGTCATCGTATATTAAAAAATGTTCAACATACATTAACAGTGTTCAATGTGTATTTTAAAATTCTCGAAATAAAAACCAACTGAAAAACGAATCTGATATAGTAAACCGGAAGCTACAATATGGGCGCTACATTTAACCCGACCACTACAGTAAATCTTCCACTTGCTAGAGCGCCATCATGTTGTTATTTCTGTTCGTTGCGCTCAAATGGACCTTACGGGTTGGCATAATCTATGTGAAGCCACCTCAATTTGACGCCTGCAGGCGCCCTATAGTAGGTCTCTGTCTCGCTATAAGCGAGACATACGGGCAACCCTAAGATGGTTCCCAAAACGGATCTATGTCTTGCTTATTGCGAGACATAGGGAAGCCTCGCGTCAGAGGAGCGCCAAATGGGACAGCCCAGGTGCGCAGGAGGCCATGTCATCGTTTCTTTTCTTAATTTTGTTTATATTTCCTAATAATGTAAATAAATATATTATAAAAATTTTTAAGTACATTTTTTTAATGTTAGACCAAATTTTAAAAAATGTGTATAGCGAAAATGTTTCTCACGTATACAAAAAAGAATACAAGAAATATACAATGGATGTGAAAAAAATCTGATCATGTGTTTAAAAAATGTTAATCAAGCATTTGAAAAAAAACATTAACCAAGTATTTGAAACATGTTAATCAAGCATTTGAAAATATTAAAATGTATATAGAAAAAATGTTGACCATCTATTAGATTTTTTAAATCTTGTATTTAATCAATAAAATGTTAAGCCTTGTAGGTGAAAAATGTTACTTTTACAAATGTTAAATGTATCTTGATTTTTTTACCATTTATCTTGTATTGAGTTAAAAAAGTGTTAAACCTGTACTTGAAAAATGTTAATCAAGCATTTCAAAAATGTAAAATGCATATAGAAAAATGTTGCGAAGATGTTATTACACTTTGGCTGATGATAATTATAGCTGCATGCTATGCGCGAACCCCCGGGAGGAAAATGTCTCTCATTTATTCTTCAGATGCCCCTTCTCGAGACACTGTTGGAACACCATTGGAATGAGCTGACCGAATTTGGACTGCAAGATTGCTTTGATGCATGCTGGAAGAGCCTCGTGGAACCAATCTCTCGTCATGGAAGTGTTCATAACTGCTGCCTGGGGGGTATGGAAGGAAAGCAACAATCCTCATTTCAGAGGGATTGCACCATCTCACGACCCACGGTTAAACAGATTCAAAAAAGAAAAGGAAACTAAAAAACCAGTAAAAACCGGAGAAAACCACTGCAATTAAAGAAAAGGAAACGAAAAAAAAACAAAGACAACCGAGAAAGAAAAAAACTGAAGAGAAAAGAACAGTAAAAACTTGGATTAAATCAAAGAAAAATAGTGGGGAAACAGTGGAAAACAAAACCGAAGAAACCCATGAAGGAAAAAAACAGTAAGAAAACATAAAAGATAACCAAAGGGGGGGGGGATGTAGAAGAACGCTAGGTGCGCTGTATCGCCAAACGAGCGAGCACCCGCGATAGAAGCAGTGACAACGCGTGAGGGAGCGAGCGCCATGAACGGGACGTCCCAGTACATTCAATAGTATAAAAGGCTTCTATAAGTGACACATTGTGTTTGCACCCAAAATGAGTGAGCATAAAAATCTACCTGCGTCAAATGAAAGAGGTTCTATAAGTGACACATAGTGTTTGCGCCCATACAGAAACTAATGTAGACACTGAGCGAACATTCAGTTAAAGTGTTAACCAAAGCTCCAAGCGCCACAAAAAATATGACATAAAAAGTGACAATAATTCAAAAATGTTAAGAATTTGAATAAAAAATCCTGGGATTTCATATGCATTAATAATATCATTTCTGTCACTAATTTGGAAAATTTTCAAAATTTGAAAAAATGATCATGAATTCGAAATATATAAAATTTCACAAAATTGACAAAAATTCAAAAACTCTTGCAAATTCGAAAAACAATGTTCGTCTGTTTCAAAAAAATCGCAAATTCATAATACGTTTGTGAATTCCCAGAAGTGTTATATAATTTAGAAAAATATTCATAAATTTTAAAAATGTCCTTGGATTTCAGAAAATGCTCAAGCATTGAAAAAATGGTCAGAAATTTGACTAAAGTTTGAGAATATACTTTTTTCGAATGTAATAATGTTCAGGAATTTAGAAAGTAATGTTCAAAATTGCTCACACATTTGGAGAAAGTTTGTGGATTTGAAATATTCATGATTTTTGTTTTAAAGATTTAATAAATTTAAAAATTTCACAAAGTTGAGAAAGGATCATAAATTTGAAATAATTATGAAGAAACTAACAACAAATTTGTAAATCCATGGGTTTTAACAAGTTCACAATTGATTGAAAGTTCACAATTTTGAAAAGAAAGTTGAAGAAATTGAAAAAATATTATCAAATTTGAAAAATCTCCACATGATTGAATGGATAAATTTGCTGGCTTGAAAAATATTTTCGAATTTGAAAAATGCTCCTGAATTTGGATAAATTTCAAAATATTAAACAGTATGATTTCTTTTTTTAAAAGGAAAAGAACAGAAAAAAAGTAACAATTTGAAAAGAAGAAAAAAAAACCCTCACTAGGAAAATCGATGTAACCTTTTTTGACACGATTTGCGTGGGCCCTGCGTGTGATTAACTATTGTATCAAGCGCCAAACAGGAAAACACAAAATGGGACTTGTATTCTGAACGCGCTTTAGACTGGCTCATTGAGGGCCGGGGCGCCCAGATATTTTCCTTTTCTGCTTTTCTTCTCCCTTTTTTGCTTTTTCGTAAACTTTCATTATTTTTAACAAATAACTGAATGAAAAAAATCATTTTTAAAAATATATACAGTATTAATAAAAATACAAGATTTTTTCAAAAATTTGGAATATAACACAAGTTTCGAAAAATGTTTGTGAATTTCAATAATGTTCTCGAATTTCAAAAAAAATGTTCGCCTATTTCATTAATTATTCCCAAATTACAAAATACTCCCTTCACCCCATAATGTAAGACGTTTTTTGACACTACACTAGAGTAAAAAAACATCTTATATTGTGGGACGTAGGGAGTTTTTTTAATTTTAAAAATATCACAAATTCAAAGTATGTTCATAAACTTCCAAAATTGTTCCCAAATGTTTAAAAAAATTCTCGAATTTTAAAATAATTGTTGATTTTAAAATTGCTCACATATTCCAAAAAATCAAAAATGTGTAAAAAATTTACGAAATTGAAAATTAATCGTTAGTTTGAAAATTTCTTGATGACTTTCAGGAAGTTCATGAATTTAGAAAAATGTTCATGGTTTTCAAAAATCATGAATTTGAAAAAAGTTCACGGGTTTGAAAGCAAACTCGTGTATATGAACCAAAAAAGAAAGGGAAAACGACAAAAAAGGAAAACTGTGGAAAATTTAAGTAAGAAAGGAAAACCGGAAGAAAAACAAAGAAAAGAAATGGTTCAGGATAACCATAATGGGTCGGCCCATATTCGGCAGGGTGCTCTCGTGATCGCGTCCCAGATTCCTGATGGCTAGCGCACTGCACCCAGCTAGTAGAAGAATTGCACTTTAGCTAGATTTCAGTCAGCTGAATTTTAGTTTTATGTTCAATCGATTTTCTGACCCTTGAATTGTTCTTTAAGATTTGTGGAGCTTTTTTTCTGTCAAATTTTGCGGGTGGTATTGGGCCGTTTAGATTCGATTGACACCTATTTTGGGTCAGTCGATTTCCTGCTTGGACTGGATTTTGGTGGGTGTATGTTTTGTTTTCATGTGTTTACTTTTGTTTTCTGCATGTGTATGCTTTTTTTTCTGTTGAGTTTTTCTTCTTCTTTACGTGTATTTTTTGGATGCTCAGTGTGTGAAAATGTATACATGCAACACATCAGAGTACAGAAACCTCACTCTTATATATTTTATTCTACATATATAAAAAGTGCATTTTTGTGCTAATTGTGTGGTATTTTTTATTTTCTTTATTCTTTAAGGGTAATACCAACTAATTGTTTTGTGCAATGTTTTTGCTAATTAAATACATTTTCTATTATTATGTGTATGTATGCATGAAAGTACAATACAATATGTGTGTAAATTGTACTAGACTGACAAAGTTGCATTATTATATGTGTATTTGCCGCATATTATAAAAAGTGCAATTTCAGTGCAGAGGTGTGCAAGTTTTTTCTTTGTTTTCTTTCCTCTTAAGAGTAATTCCAATGTCGCTAATTTATTCTCTCTTAGAAAACTTTATTAGTTTTATTATGTTTATTTTTTAATTCATTTCATGTTTTTAAGGACGATGCCAATGCCACTTATTCGTTCCTTATTAATTTTTTATTTTTATGTAAAGTTCACTATGATATGTTTATTCTTACATAACTAAAAAAGTGCAATTTATGTGTAAATTGTGTGCAAATTATATCATTATTTTTTAGAATTCCTTTCTTCTTAAAGGGTGGTACAAATACCACTATACTTCATTTCTTCCTAGAAAAACATTTTTTTTTGTGTTTTTAAGTAAGTATACATGCAGGTGTGATACACCATGTGTGTAAATTATATAGAAGCAAAAACTGCACTGTATATGCTTATTTTTGGCATATTAGAAAAGTGCAATTTCAGGGCATACTTGTGTGCAAGTTATTTTTTAATTTTATTTCTTCTTGAAGAGTGTCATTTTCCCAAAACTTCATTAGATTGTTTTGGTTTTTGTTTTTATATTTTATTTCTTCTTAAAGGGTTTTATTCTTACATAGAAAACTTCATCATTTTGTTTTTGTTTTAGTATTTTGTTTTCTTAAAGGGTTTCATTCTTCCATAGAAAACTTCATTACTTTGTATTTGTTTTAGTTTTTTATTTTCTTTATTCATAAAGGGTTTCATTCTTCCCTACAAAATTTTATTATTTTGTTTTAATTTTTTTATTTTCTTTCTTCTTAAAGGGTTTCAATCTTCCCTAGAAAATTTCCTTATTTTGTTTTTTGAGTTTTATTATCTTTCTTCTTAAATGGTTTTATTCTTCCCTAGAAAAATTCATTATTTTGTTTTTATTTTTAATTTAATTTTCTTTCTTTAACGGCAATATCTTTATTTTTGCATATTATAACAAAACGCAATTTCTGTGTAAATTGCGTGCAAATTTTGTCATTAGCTGGTTTTTATTGCCTTTTTTTCTTAAAGGGTACCGCCAGTGTTATTTTTTTTAATATTCTTTCTTCTTCATGGGTAATACACGGGCTAGGGAGTCCACCGGCACACAAGCATGTTGGGCTTGGGATTCAGCAAACACGTCAATCAACTGACCAGTAGCCGTTCGACTGAAACGAGTTTAGGTCAGTCGACTGACCCAAACAGAAGTCAGTCAACTGACCTGCTCCCGAAGAATTGCTGCTCCTCCACACCTCGACAGATCATCCTTCGTGGGACACCTCCTCCTTCACGCCGACGTTGCCGACTCCTCCTCATCCACCTGTCGACATGTCCCATGTTGGGCTGCTCTATGCTCCGTTCGTCGATGATACACCCGGAGGAGGCAGCGGAAGCAATGACCATTAACAGCAGATCTTTCTTCCCCCCTGCTCTTCATATGCTAAAAAAAAGTTAAACGAGAAATGACTGCTCCTAACACTGATCGAGTCACAGGCTCCTAGCCATTAGCTGGTCCGATTTGAACGATCTCCTCCTTTGCCAATGGGTACGTAGTACATCCCAATGTTCGAAACTTACAAATTACTGCTCGCATTTCTCATACAGCACGCCATCCTTTGCCCACAGACATAGGCCAGACATAGCAGGGGTCACATTCCATTGCACGATGTTCTAAACTTACACCTCACTGCTGCCTGCCCATATACTTTTCCTTGTACTACAATAGAGTGGAACCCTTATCTTATGGAGCGACAGAAAGCACCCTGTTTTGTGACGCTCGATGCAGCTTTGCGCATTTTGTCAAATCAAATTCAAACAAGGCAGAAAGGAGACGACTGACTGTAGTCGTAAACAAATCCATCTGTCTTATACGAGTGGAACCTTCTTGCGACAAACCCGTGTCGGTCCCCTTCTTTATCACCGGTGTCGGCAGGCAGCCCACGCGAGCAGCCCTCCTGAACATTCCGCTTCTGTTCCGCCATGACTGCGAAGCTGCTCGCCACTATTTCCGTTTTCCCGGACCGAAAGCGTCTCCAGGTGGCACCGCCGTCACGTGCCTTTCGGAGGGGACGAGACGGTACCCCAACCTGCGTCACTGATGCTTCGTGTCCGTGTCTCCAGTCCAGCATGCGCGCCTGATGCCTCTATGAATCTTAGGTTGCATAGGCCGATCCGACGTGCACGTTCCATGTCCAGCAGTACTTGGTAACCAGACGTCGACTCGTTGGATTGGATGACTGTTAACGACACGGCCATGTTGATGCTGCACCAGAACTAATCCAGGATGTTTAGAGCATCTCCAGCCGTTGGACCACAGAGGGCGCCTAAAATCGCCGCCTAAAGATGAGCCGGCGTAAAAAAAAGGTTTTGAGACGAGTTGGTCCGCGGTCGCCGCCCCAGGGCCGCCTCCATATGTGTATAATTTATTCAAAAAAAAGTTCGGCGAAGTTTGATTAAACACGGCTAAATTTCGGCAAACTTTGACGTATATTGACATGTTCGGCGGTACATAGCAAATATAACTAATAAAAGAAATCGATGAACGCCGAGTAGTCGCCGTCGTCGCCGCCAACCTTGCCGCCCTTGTCGTCGGCCTTCTCCTCCTTCTTGACGCGGTCGTCCCTGGTGGACCCCTGACCGGCGTCACCAACGCGGACTGGTGGCGGCGGCACGTCGTCCTCGCTGTCTTTGATGACGACAACTCCTTCGTCGCGGCCTCGGTGGCGCTGCTCGAACCGCCGCCGGGC
>NW_024118203.1:0-8926 GCF_003073215.2 Triticum urartu | reverse complement strand
AGCAACAAACTAAACGATCATCGTGCTAAGCTAACGGATGGGTCAAGTCAATCACATCATTCTCTAATGATGTGATCCCGTTAATCAATTGAAAACTCATGTCTATGGTTAGGAAACATAACCATCATTGATTCAATGGGCTAGTCAAGTAGAGGCAAACTAGTGACACTATGTTTGTCGATATATTCACACATGTACGAAGTTTTCGGTTAATACAATTCTAGCATGAATAATAAACATTTATCATGATATAAGGAAACATAAATAACAACTTTATTATTGCCTCTAGGGCATATTTCCGTCAGCCGTGGCTATGGAGGCGACACGACGACGGTTGTGCTCGGGTGACGTGCGGGAAGAGGGATAGCGGCGCGGAGAAGAAGAAGGGAGAGGCTAAGGTTAAGCCACGGGGTCGAGGGGGTCCTTATGTGTCAGGAGGGCTTCGGGGATGGCCGACGCGCATCCAAGGAAGCCATGGATGGCTGCCACGCCTCCCCTGTCTCCTGTAGCGAGGTTGAAGGAGAGGGGTGGTGGCCTGGGCCTACTATTTGGCTAGATGGGCCAAAGTGCCGAGTATTCCGTTTCTTGCCTTTCTTTTTTTAGAGTTTTGCCATTTTTTATTTAGCAAACGAATTTTGTTATGACTCAAACCTGCACAATATCCAATGCAGCATTTCAAGTCTACACACCAAGTTTCATATTATTTGGAAACGTGTAAACATTTGTGTGCATTTAAATGACCATTTTAAATATTGTTGAACATGGTTATTTATTCCTGGGGCTTAATTTAGTGACCCAAATGGAGTTGTTTCACCTCGTCAAATATCTAGGGATTAATTGGAAAAACCTGAACACTTTAATTTTGACATTTGAAAACTTTTATTGTTTGACTTTATTTTTAAATTTGAATTTGAATCGATTTGAATCAACGTGGGATTTAGCCACAGTAAAAATGATGACATAACATCATTAGCAGAGGATTACCGTAGCTTAATTATCCGGGCGTTACATGAGTGGCCTCGATGCGGTCGCGCCACCTGTCGCCGGCACTTTTGTCGGTCCGGATGCGTCAGCTCCTCCTCCTCCCCCTTTCCTCGTGTTTGGCGGGGAGGTTGGTTGGAGGGATGTGTGGCCTCGATACGGCCGCGTCACCAATCGCCCACGGGGTGTGCCGGTCCGGATTCGTCCGCTCCCCTTTCTCCCCCATTCCTCATCCGCGGGTGGGTTGGCGCAGATCTACCAGTGGAGTGCGAGTGGATCTGTCGGTCGAGGGTCGTCGGTTGGTCCAAAGCCGGGGCCTTTGTGTAGGTCTCGGGGTTGTCTAGTGTAGGGCAGTGACTCTGACAGCGAGACGCGCGGCGTTTGTAGGCAGAGCGTGCGGGCAACCATGGCCTCGCGGGTGGCGTGGTTGTGGGTGGTTGAGGGAGTTAGGGGTGCGATGATGGTGTGTGAGCGCCGGGGTACACCACTTGCCCAGTCCTTTGACCGGCCGACGGTGGCGGCGGCTGTTGAGGCCGTACCCCTGAAGGCTCCGTCACGATGCTCCCACTCATGTCGTCTTCCTCTAGGTGAAAATCTGATCTTCATGGATCGGGCGGTGGCGGCTATCCTTGGTCGTACCCTTCTTGAAGGCACCGCTTTGGAGGGCTAGCTTCGTTGTTGTCTGATTCACCTCGCTATTGTTGTCGGTGGGGTGGTGTGTCGGTGTCCGGCATCTTTATATCTTGTCTTGGGTGTGTGTGTTGTGTGCGTTGTTCGGTCTCTCGGATGTATTCGGTGATGGTGGCTTTATAATATAAAGCGAGGGGAACCTTTTTCGGTAAAGATGCCCATATAGATAGGGTGTATGTGTGTATTCATAGGAAGAGTGTATTTGGGCGTAATGTGTTGAAAAAGGGATCCTAATAGTCGGTCTTCAGTTGGAAACGACCCATCGAACGAAATTGTTCGCTGGAGAAGGGAACAATCAACAAACGAAAAACATTCCTCGATCGTTCGCTCCTGTAGCGCACACCGAACGTGGAACGTATACGTACTTTTTTTTCTTTCGGCGAGAATGTACCTAGTTAGGGTTGCAAGCGGAATCCACAATGGTTTCAGAATGTAACCTACTTTGGGTTGCAAACGGAATCAACAGTGATTTGCTGACGTATACGTAGTAATCATCAGCAAGCCGTTCTTGTTTACGATCAACGGCGTACGTACGGTCATTTCGCATCAAACGCACGCTACTACGGCAGTGCAGTCCGTTCCTCAGTCGGCGCAACCCCCTGCCTCATATCATAAATTATACATATACTAAACCTAGCCAGGTTTAGTTTATGTGGTTTTTTTGACTTTTTCCTATCAGTAAAAATCGGGCCAATAGAGTAGTGACACGTTAATTTGTGGGGGAGTTGGCGGGGTGCGCTTCTGGATGCGTTTGGCGATTTTGCTGGGGATAGATGGTCAAACTTTGGTTGTTGACTAGATTGCAACCGACTGGTTTGTTTCATTCGTCGGTCGCCGCTGAAATCGCTGGCCTAGGCGCTTCGGGAGAGACCTCGTCGATGTCAAGGCCACCGCTGCACCACCGAACAAGACTATATAAATAGCCTCTCCTTCCTCACCGTCTCTGCCTCACCTTTCTTCTCGTCCCACATCCGAGCTCCCGTTCCCTTCATCCAGCCCCGCCCCTTCCCCCCGTCTCCTCTCCGCGTGGGCTGGGACGCACCGCCTGAAACCCACGCATGGTAGTCTACGCGCCGTCGCTATGCTCCCCACGCGTCGCCTGCCCCGACGGCCCGAGGATCCTCATGCCGTCTTGGCTGGACTGTGCAAAGGTGAGGAGCTGCCATGACCGCGGATCCCCCAACCTCCCATGTTCCTCCTAACCTCTTTCACCCCTCTCCTGATGTGCTCCATGCTGCTCTCGCGACAGAGATGACGGTGAACCTTTGGTTGCACGGCGCGGCGGCTCGCCATGGGACTCGACGGTACGGTGGCCAGTCCCGTGACACCATGCCTCTCCCACCTCTTTCGGTGGCTTTCTCTGCTGCCCCTGGAGCTCAGCGTGGAGGGACTCGCCATGCATCGCGCATCGTTCTGGACGCGGCTGCCCACTACCCTACAAGTCGACTGTTCCAACGCCCACCAAGTGTACGACGTAATGTTTGGACAACTGTAGGTGAAAGAAAATCAGTTCTATCCATAAACCGTGTCAAAGGTTATATGCGTGTTCCATCCCAAGCACAATTATTTTTCTTTACATGCACCTTTTGTGATATGTCTGCTTATGCAATGAGGCTCAGCCTGCTACTGATGATTGCAGTTTGGAAATATGTTGAAAGATAACTTTACTGCCAAGAAGCCCTCCATAAGAAATAGGATGCAGTGTAAAAATGGATTGTGCCTTAACCCTTGTTTGGTATAAACTTCATGGATGAGGCAATTGAGCTCTACACAACAAGCATATTTAATGCATCAAGGTTGTTAGGCACAATTGTTCATGTAGAACCATCTGCTAAACTTACTATGACTTCCTTTCCAGGATCCTCCATGGAATCTTCGAACAGATCAATGGATAAAGCAAAAGAAAATCCATACGTGGTTCTGTCAGGCCTGCTGCTTCAGGTCATCCTCCCCAAGAGTGTGAGAAGAAGCAGCTGCTGCAGAATGCATCGCACGCTATATACTCATGGGTCTTCAGGTCAGGTCCCTCTCGAGCCATGCATGCATCTTCTTCTGAGGCAAATTTAGCATGCATATCAGTTAATTTTTCCATTGATGTGTTTGCAGGACAGAGATGGGAGGCTCTTCTACAAGCTCATGATCGACATCAGGGAGCTGCATATCCTTATTTATAGAGATAATTAGAAGTTTGAGAGAAATTTAGTGTGCTCTGCATCTAATTTCAGAGGAAGTACATCTACTGCATGCAAGTGGGTTCATGCCATTATACATAGCACGTTCCAGCTGTTATATATCCTTACTTTGGGAGACAATTAGTAGTTTCTGAGAATATATTTCATAGCACGAGCACATAGCTATGAGAGATTATTAGAGCAGTAGTTCTACCTACTACCACATGTATTTTTCCATTGATTGTACAAGTTCACATGTACATCTCTGAATACAGAAGAACCTTATTACTGAAGTTATAGAACAGAGGTGGTGTTGCTCTATATATACAGGCTATTATTTGCATGCTTTGCTGAATAAGTGCAGTTTAGAATGAGTTGAAATCTAAGAGCAGACAATTGCATGTTCGACTTCCGTTGTGCAGTACCATTTCTTACTTCCAATTCGAATAGTTGTCCTTCAGTATTTGCCTAGCTCTAATACCATTGCTCAGAAAATACATACACCTTTTTTAGTGTCTGAATTTTATTATCTGTTGGTGATCAGTTTTTCCTACTCCAGTTGTTGGATGTGCTATCCTCCCTTCTCACTCTCGGGCTCTAGCAGCAAATGGACAGCAAGCATCACGAAGCAGCTCAGCTCCATCGCCTTCAGTGGTGGCAAGGTCTGTATGCTCAGCCCAACCCCAATGCTCTCTGTGCATTTTATTTATACACCAAAATATACTGAATGGAGGACAAGTTCTACTTTTTGTTAATGGAGCTAGCTTGATTGATTTTTTCAGCATTAGCTTGATCAATCTAATCCCGGCGGATGCGCTACTTTTTGTTCATGCTCACGTGTATTTGTGTTAATGTCTGCAAAGGAGCAAGCGTACTAGAGGGATGGTTGGAAGGGGAGTAATCTGCTACAATGTTTTACATCTTTTATAGTTATTTTTTGAATCTGTGATATAATATATAATGCATTCTGTAGAAACCAAAATGATGTTCATTGGAGCTTCTCTCTTGGTATGATTCTTTCATTCGTTTCTTCTTTGAGGAAACTCCATATTTGAAAAATGTCTCTTCATGGCTTCTTCAAAGTTTTTTCTGTAGTTTTCAGTCTTGGGTGCATGCAGTTTCTTCATGTCACGTCTGAAATTTGGAGCCATGTATGTAAGTACATTATAATTGGCAGAGCCTTCCCGGTTTATGATACTAAATGAGGTACATCTATATATAGGTTTGCACTGTGTCATTTTTTCCTGTGATTAATTGATCTTCATAGCAAGAAAATCCTGTTTGAGGGATATTGTGCATACTCTGACTTTCAGTGCTTTTTATGAGAACATGGTTGTCAACTAATTATTTTTAAAAGAATTCACAATGCAAACAATGATTTTAGCAAAAATATGCAACAGCTTTTCCGATGTGCTGCCACTTCAGATGTACCCCCAGCGTCCACACAGCGAAGATCCTATTATCGCGTACACAGGAGCAAAACCACCTGAGTGTCCAAGAATTTGCAAAAGCTTTATATCACTCTATTACATTCACTAATATTGCAGGAGGCTATACCAGGATGATCTAATTCAGTAAAAAATATTTGCGACATCTTATTGTAGTACAGTTGTATGACCATACACAGCCCTATGTAGAGTGCACGGCACATGATTTTAATAAATACTCCCTCTATAAACAAATATGTAAACAAATATAAGAGTATTTAGATCACTATTTTAATGATCTAAACGCTCTTATATTTCTTTACGGAGGGAGTAGCTTTTACTAGAGGTGTGCCAATGTCAATTGTTTGTCGGTGACTATCGTGCATGACTATAATAAATGTACTTCTTCGATATCTTCAACTTTTATATATATTGGTGCTTCTCTTTAATTGATGGCAAACGATACACATAAAGCTACTGTACATATTTTATCAACTTATAACTATCATAGTTCTATTGTTTGAATCATGGTCTACATAGTCGCGACATATGACAGGCGTGGCGTCTCGCCGCGCGGGCTAAGCTAGTAATACTCTACGTACGATTGTATTTTCCACCCTTCGGGAGGCCATCGCCAGAACTTCCTCCTTGTCTCTCTCCCTCTCTCTCCCTCTCTTGGTTCTTGGATTCTTGATCATCCATCCGCCGCCCGGATCTGCCCTGCTCGCCCCGAGCATTGCCCCTCGACGTACGTACGGCGGCGACCATGAAGGTCAAGCGTTTGCTCCCCGACCAACGTGACAGCACAAACTTTTATGCCATGTTCCGAGAAATCGCCGCTGCGCACATCTCACGCACCGCCACCGGCCTTACATTTCCCCTGGCACACGTCGTCCCTGAGCAGCACGCCGGCCCTAACTTGGACGGCGCCGCCCTGGAGCTGGAGATGTCTCCGCAGAGGCGCTACGAGCTGTGTGCCGACTATGACGCGGAGATCGACGAAAGCCTCCGAAGGATGGAATCGGAGGACGCCGGAGAGCGGCCCTGCCCCGACTACCTCACCAAGGTGCAGCACGGTCAGATGGACAACTACAAGCGCGCCCTGCTCGTCAGATGGATGTATTTCTTCACCCAACGCTACAACCTCGCCGACGGCACGCTCCACCGCGCCGTCGCCTACGTCGACCGGTTCCTATCGCCCCCCCTGACGATTACCGACGACTACGAGCTCCGCCTCCTCGGCGCCGTCGCCGTCTTCGCTGCGGCCAAGTACGAGGATCGCTACACCACCCTGAAGCTGACCTCTGCAGAGGTCGCGTCGTATGGCCTGTTCGCCAAGGACGAGGTGGTGGCCATGGAGACCAAGGTTGTCGCGGCGCTCGACTACAGGATGGGAGGCCCCACCGCGCACACCTTCGTCGACCACTTCACCCGGAGCGGCGGCGAGGACCCCCGTGACGACATCGTCAAGTCCCTGGCGCGCCACTTGGCGGACCTCACGCTGCTCGACTGCCGCCACCTGCAGTTCCTGCCGTCCACCGTCACGGCATCGGCGGTCTTCGTCGCACGATGCACAATCAACCAGATGCGCGGCTTCAGGTGGAACGACGGCCTGAAGGAGCTCTTGGCGTGCACGCGCTACGCCACCGACGACCTTCGCGCCTGCATAGCTGCCATGTATGACATGCACGAGCTCGAGACCTGGCCAGGTTACCAGCGCATGAGGATCAACTACCAGAGGCATTACTCCCTGCTTGATCGGTTTGAGATGACTCAGCACATCTTCTTAGCGGATTAGGACCTAGAGCAGTGCCAGTGAATTTGTAGGCGGTATATCTGGATTGTATACATTGGCACTGAGTTAATTGCACGTTGGTACCACACTTGCGCACCTACTCACGAATCAGTACCACTACTTGTGCATGTCGCAGTTCAGTACCAACTCAGGGCCTAAGTGGTGCATAACGGGCTAAGGAGCGTATAAGCGCGTATTGACCGCGTATCCGACAGGTCGGGCCCACATGTCAGGTGACACGCTGGCCGAATCGGTGCGTGGACAAGTCGCTGACTCGGACGAGTCCGACCTAACGGGCTAGGTCGAACCGAGCCGCCGGTTCGAACCCTAATTCTCGTTCCCCTCTCCCACTCCTCCCCGTGCTCCTCTGTGTCAATGGCGACGGCGAATCCGCCAGTTCGTCATACTACTCGAGCGGCGAGGAAGAACTCAAGGAGGCCCCGCTGACCATGGAGCAGCGCCTGCGGATGGCAGAGATCTGGGCCGCCAACCCTTTCACGAGCCATCACTGGACCCATGGATGTGGTGGGGTGTTGTAAGTCCTCCTCCCTCTCCTCTGTTATTTCTTCCAATTTGGGGGCTAGTGTTAGTGTTGCGGATGGCAGAGATCTGGGTCGCCAACCCTTTCACGAGCCATCACTGGACCCATGGATGTGGTGGAGTGTTGTAAGTCCTCCTCCCTCTCCTCTGTTCTTTCTTCCAATTTGGGGGCTAGGGTTAATGTTAATGAAAATGTCCAAATTTGCTGGCACTTGTAGTGTGGAGGAGGCTATCTGGGATGTTAGGATTCACTTTGATGCCCTACATAATTTGGATAGGAAGATATGCAGTTCTGATGTCACTTTTCTCAATTTGTATGCACTGTTGCATACACAAGGATTTACATTCTCTGATGAATTGTATCACATGGAGAACACATGCATAGGAGAGCAGAGAGAGCATGGCCTAGACTTGATTGACACAAACATTAAATTGCAGCAAATTAAGAAGCAGCATGAGCATACTTTAGTTTTGAATCTGTTAGTTAGAGCAACAACCACTGGCAGTGCTGCAATTCAGAGAAATGCTGAACTACAAACCATTCTTTATGCACCACCAGTTGTGTATGATCTCAGTGAGCCAGCTGTGCTTGCTGTTGATGACCAAGGGGTTGTTTTTAATAGTCAGGGCAGTAGTAGTACCAATGTTGAAGCTAGTGGTTTTTCCACACAAGAGAGCAAAAATCTAGGTAAACAAAAGCTGAAATTTGTGACGGAGGATGAAGTTTTGTTGGAGGAGGGATATTACAGTAGTGATAATTCAGAAGGGGCATATGACAGTGACAACTACTTGGAGAAGTACAGTATTTTTCCAGACACAGAGATAATAGATGGAAAGAGACAAGCAGATGAGGAACGACTAGCAGATGATCAAGATGAATATTCAGATGATGAGTCATAAGAGGAGGAACAACTGCATTACAAGGGTGACACTAAGGTTGAGGATCTGTTTGAGATGGATGAGAGGGAGGAGGAAGAGAGTGGGGATGAAGAGAGGGAGGAGAGCTTGAATGTGGAGTTAGCTCAACAGTTGCAGGTAGAACCTCCAAAGAAGAGACAGAAGCTGCCAATTAGGAGGTGCCCCACCACTAGAACACATTCTAGTGTTTTAAAGGAGGTGAAGAAAGATTTCATTCCTTCATCAGATGAAGAAGAAACTGGTTGGCTAATGGATAGTGAAGATGATGGGCATGAGCCACTGCAATTTGTCCTAAAGAAAAGCAAGAAGAGTAGGGCACAGAAAAGAAAACCTAGGATATGGTTCAATGAAAAAATGGAGCACCCACACCAGCAATTATGTAAGTACATGTGCTTCACAAATCA
>NW_024118202.1:0-10674 GCF_003073215.2 Triticum urartu | reverse complement strand
GCGATGTCATCATGCCGGACACGGCCATGCCTCCGCCACAGCCATGTGGAGATGCGCGAGACGAGCAGCCGGTGGACGCACCGGTGCCGCCAGCCGGAGACGAGATGCTAACCGGCCCGACTCCTGAGGTCCGCACACCATCGCGCCGCCGGTTTGCAAAGGCGGCCTCAGCGCCACGCCCGCTAGAGATCGGTGCCGCGAGCTCTTCGATCCCAGATGCCGAGGTGACTAGCGCCGCGCCCACTAAGTGGGTGCGGGGAGGCAGGACGGGCCCTTTGAACAAGGCGATCCTGGACGTCCAGGCCAAGCTCCGCGCTGACGCACTGACGCTCTCAAGCTCTGCAACAAGGCGTTCCTGGAGTCGCGAGAGGGCGTCTGGGTATGCTTCTTGCTTCTTTGTTTTTAATTCTTGTATTTCTTCGTGGGGGCACGCCAGCGCACCCACTGGGTGTAGTCCCCGAGTTTCGGGCCGGCTGCCGAGCAGGCGGCTCGGAACTTTAATTGGCAAGCTCCGAGTACTAATATTGTCTGATATCTTTGCTACAGGATTATCATAACCTCCGTGCGGCCGCCTTCAACTCAAAAGTCCAGGAGTTGGATCAACGGGTCGTTGACTTGTCAGAAAGCCGGAGTAAGTCTTTTTCTTTCTCTGCGGGGGCGCGCTGGCGCACCCGCGGGCTGTAGTCCCCGAGATTCGGGCCAACTGCTGAGCAGTCAGGCCGGATGTTCCTGGCAACTGTTCTTCTTCTCTGTTGATATTTGATAACCTCTTTCTCTGCGGGGGCGCGCTGGCGCACCCGCGGGCTGTAGTCACCGAGATTCGGGACGACTGCTGAGCAGTCGGGCCGGATCTCCCCAGCAACTATATCTCTCTTTGTTGATTGTTGATGTACCTTTCTAGTTTTGCAGAGGCCAACGCCGCCCTGCAGTAGCAGCTGGGCGAAGCCAACACCGCGTTGCGTGCCAAGGAGGCGGACCACAGCAAGCTGGCCGAGGAGCGTGACCGGCTGGTCACGCAACTGGTGGAGCAGGCGGAGCTTCTCAAGAAGACCCAGAAGGAGGCGGAGGACAAAGAGGTCGATCTCCTTGCTGAGTTCGAGACCGAACGCTCCGCCTGGACCGACAAGGAGGCTTTGCTGACCACCGGCTTCGGCAAAATTGAGGACATGGTCGACCGTGAGCTTCCCTCTTTTTTCTTCTTCGAGCTACCAGTTGTTTACCAAGCCAGCCTCTTGTCTCTAACTTCGGCTCTTTTGCTTTCCGTTTGAGAAGACTTCTTCCCTCGTCATTCTGACGTCGCCAACCAGGCCATCGAGGCTGATCGCGAATAGCGGAGGGCAGAAGGTGCGCAGATTGCTGCCAACGCCCCCCAGACCCTCAGCGAGCAGCTCCTCAGCATCCAGACCCGTCTTCGGTCAGCTCATCGGATGCTGCGCTGTCTTCAACATGTCGGCGCCCAGGTGATCGCCGCCCTGTGGACGGGCATGCTGGCTCCACGCACACCCAGCCGGACCGCCGACTGGCTGGAGGTGGCGGCCGACCGCCTTGAGGCCTGGAAGGGTTCCTCGGCCCGGGCTGGGGGATGCCGGGCCTTGGAATTCGTCAAGGCGTGGTACCCTGGGCTAGATCTAGCCTAGTTGGCCATGCTTCGACTGGGAGCCCGAGAGGAGCTGGCGGTGGTGGAGTGTGAACTTGTCCGGCGAGCCGCGGCAATCGCCGAGTACACTGACATCAGCATCTTCATTTCTGAGCTGGCTGAGAACGGCACCAAGGCGCCGCAGGAGTGGTTCGGGCTGGACCCAGAGGATGGCGAGGACTCGGCCGAAGTGATCGACTCCGGCGTCGAGGGAGGAAGCGGGGAGGAGGAGGAAAGTGAAGAGGAGGCGCCAGAGGTCGGGGAGGACAGCCAGCCTCAGCTCGGCCGCGCCTCCAGCAACGAGCCACGCCCGAGCGAGCCAGCTACTGTAGAAGGCGACCAAGCAGAGACCGACCAGTCAGCCACTCCACCAACCTGCACCGCCGACTCCACCGTTCCGCCTAACCTGTCCTCCGCTCCCTAGGCCGCCAACTTATCTTTGTTTTTACCTGCCTATTAGTCTCAGCAAACTTTGTTAATTTCGCACAATTCCACCCGCGGGGTGTATTTCAAACTCCTGTTGAATGTTGGCCAAGGGCCCTTTGGTATGTAAATATGCTTGCCATGTTCTATCTTTACTTGCTTTTTGCTCCTTGAATTTTTCCTTTGCCGCCCTCCCTAGGCTGCCGTCTAGCCAGCCAAACAGCCGCTCTGTGGACTGTGGCTGGGTTCAGTACTCGGCTGCTTTTGGAGGGTAAGTACTTAGCCGATTAGAGTTTTTTAGCAAATTAAACAGAAACCGGCCGGCTGGCTGCTTAGGAGCCGGTCGGTGAGGCGGGAACCCAGCCTGAACTATGTGCATGCTTTGGGGCCTTAGCCATTTTTCATGCGGACACCCTTTCTACCTTGACTCCTGCCCGTCGGACAGTTGCTCTACGAGCTGCGGCTTCTGGCAGGAGGAGGCTTAAGTGCCAACACATTACTTGTCCGGCTGCAAGAAGCATTACATAACGCAAGACGGCGAGCCCCCGGGTCGACTAGTCAAACCCGGTGCCAGACGGACTAATGAAAGAACACAATGACAGGCATAGTACTTATCATATAGATAAAAGAGGGCAGTCCCCGAGCTCTTCTCGGGGGACCCGGAGTCTTCGTACTTAATACAAAAGTTAGCATGGTACATACTGCATCAACTGTAAAACCTTCGAAGGAGGTTTTCATTCCATGGTCGCTCCGTCTCCTTGCCGGAGTCATCTCTTTTGCATGCTCGAGGCTTCTGAGCATCGACCAGGTAGTAGGAGTCGTTGCCCAACACCTTGCTGATGATGAAGGGGCCCTCCCAAAGTGCCGAGAGCTTGTGTTGGCCGGTCGTTCTCTTGATCAGCCGGAGCACAAGGTCTCCCTCTTGGAAGGATCTTGGCTTGACCTTCCGATTGTAGTATCGGCGCAAGCTCTACTGGTAGATGGTGGACTGGCTAAGTGCCAACAGCCGGCCCTCTTCCAGCAGATCGACGTTGTCTTCTCGTGCTTCTTTTGCCTCCTCTTCGGTATACATGGTGACTCGAGGGGAGTCGAATTCTATTTTCGTCGGGATGACGGCTTCGGCACCGTAGACGAGGAATAAAGGCGTGAAGCCGGTTGACTTGTTCGGAGTTGTGCGCAGGCTCCAGAGGACGGCCGACAGCTCATAGAGCCAACAACCGGCCGAACGCTCTAGAGGCTCGACCAATCGGGGCTTGATGTGGGACAAAATGAGGCTGTTTGCTCGCTCCACCTGGCCGTTTGACTGCGGATGGGCAACAGACGCTAGGTCCAGTCGGATGCCCTGCGTCGCGCAGAAACCCGGGGGTGGGGCACCAGACGCTAGGTCCAGTCGGATGCCCTGCGTCGCGCAGAAACGGGCCAAGGCGCCTTTGGCAAAGTTGGTGCTATTGTCGGTGATGATGCTGTGTGGTATGCCATACCGGATGGTGATGTCGGAGATGAAAGTCACAGCAGTCGGACCATTCAACTTCTTGATTGGTTTGGCTTCTATCCACTTGGTGAACTTGTCCACTGCGACAAGCAGATGAGTCATGCCGTCGCGTGCTGTCTTGAATGGTCCCACCATATCCAGCCCCAAACAACGAAGGGCCAGGCAATGGGGATGGTCTTGAGTGCAGAAGCCGGCTGATGAGGCTTAGAGCGAAACTTCTGGCACCCTTTGCATTTCTGGACCAATCCTTTGGCGTCTTCTAGAGCAGTCGGCCAGAAAAAACCATGGCGGAAAGCTTTGGCAACAAGAGCTCTTGAAGCCGCGTGGTGGCCACACTCGCCTTGGTGGATATCTTTGAGGATTGCCTGACCTTTCTCTGGCTCTACGCAGCGCTGGTACACGCCCGTGACACTGCGCCTCACAAGTTCTCTGTTAACAATGGTGTACGCTGCTGCCCGATGTTGGACTTGCCAGGCCGAGATCTCATCAGTCGGCAGCTATTTGTTCACCAGAAAGTTGAGGATGGGCTGCGCCCACGAAGGTGCTGCTATTTCTTCGATTGCCAGGGCTACAACTTGCACGAGGGCGGTTGGGCCGGGAGGCGGCGGGTTGGAGTCGGCTGTCGCTTGCTGAATTGATGAAATCCCCGAGCCGACTGCTGCAGTCCCCGGGCCGGGTTCTGAAGTCCCCGGGCCGGGTGCGGCTACCGCAGTCCCCGGGCCGCCTCCCGAATTCCCCGCGCCGGCTGCTGGGGTTCCTAAATCGGATCCGACTGCTTCAGGAAGAGCCAACACGAAGATGGAATCTGACTCCGGCGATGGCTTCACAGATGGCTTAAGAAGGCGTTGCAGGGCGACGCCGGCTGGTATTGCTTGTCGGGTGGAGCCGATTTGTGCCAAGGCATCTGCTTGCTCATTGTCATTTCTTGGCACATGTAGGAACTCGCACCCTTTAAAGTATCGGCTGAGTTGTTGGACGGGGAAGTGGTAGCTTGCTATGTTTGCATCTTTGGCGTCCCAATCTCCTGACGACTGCTGGACCACCAAGTCAGAGTCTCCATAACACAGGATTCGGCGAATGCCGATTTCCTTGGCAAGTCGGAGCCCGTGAATGAGTGCTTCATATTCAGCAACGTTGTTAGAGGTGGCAAAGTGGATTTGCAACACATATCTGAGCTTGTCGCCTTTCGGAGAGGTGAGGACGATGCCGGCTCCCAAACCGGTGTGCATCTTGGAACCATCAAAGTACATCCGCCAATGGGTGGAGTCTGGTGCCGACGGCAGGTAATGGGTCTCGGCCCAGTCGACGAGGAAGTCAGTCAGTGCTTGTGACTTGACAGCGGTGCGAGGCTGGTAGTAGATGGTGTAGGGGGCCAAATCTATGGCCCATTTGGCCACTCGACCCGAAGCATCTCGGCTTCCAATGATCTCGGCAAGAGGAGCAGTGCAGACAACAGTGATTGGGTGCTCCTGGAAGTATGGCTTCAGCTTCTTGATGGAGAAGTGTATGCCGTAGCACATCTTTTGATAGTGCGGGTAGTTCTGCTTGGAGGCGGACAACACTTCACTAAGGTAATACACCGGGCTATGGATCGGTAGTGCTTTGCCTTCTTCCTTGCGTTCCACAACTATGACTGTACTGACTACCCGGCTGGTGGCGGCGATGTAGAGAAGCATGGGCTCCTTAGCAGTTGGAGCTGCTAGGACAGGCGGAGTGGTCAGCATCTTCTTGATCTGGAGAAAAGCTTCATCCGCCTTGTTGTTCCACTCGAAAAAACTGGTCTTCTTCATGAGCTGGTATAGGGGAAGAGCCTTCTCGCCCAGCCAACTGATGAAACGGCTGATGGATGCCAAGCAGCCGATGAATTTTTGCACATCCAGCAGTCAGGTGGGCACCTCCATCCTCTCGATGGCCTTGATCTTCACAGGGTTGCATTCTATGCCGCGCTCTGAGACCAGGAAGCCAAGAAGCTGGCCGGCTGGTACCCCAAAGACGCATTTCTCCGGGTTGAGCTTGATCTGGAATCGGCGCAAGTTTTCAAAGGTCTCCTTGAGGTCTTCTAGCAACATTCCGCGCTTCTCCGTCTTCACCACAACATCGTCCACATAGACGTGGGCGTTTCTGCCAAGTTGCTTGAGGAGAAACTTCTGCACGCAACGCTGAAATGTGGCGTCGTCATTCCTCAAGCCAAACGTCATGGTCAGGTAACAGAAGGCTCCGAATGGTGTGATGAAGGCGGTCTTCAGCCTGTCGGCGGGGCTCAACTTGATCTGATGATACCCTGAGTATGCATCCAAAAAGCTCAACAGCTCGCATCCGGCTGTGGTGTCAATTACTTGGTCGATTCTTGGCAAAGCAAATGGGTCTTTGGGGCATGCTTTGTTCAGGCTGGTATAATCAATACACATGCGCCACTGCTTATTCTTCTTCAGCACGAGGACTGGTTGGCTAACCATTCGAGAAAGAACACTTCCATGATGAAGCCGGCTGCTAGAAGCCGGGCTATTTCTTCTCCAACAACTCTTCTCTTCTCCTCTGACAGGCGGCGCAAGGGCTGCCTGACTGGCTTAGCATCAGGTCGGACATGTAGCTTGTGCTCGGCGAAATCTGTCAAAACACCCGGCATGACCTTGGGAGACCATGCAAAGATGTCCCGATTCTCACGGAGGAAATCGACGAGCTCACTTTCCTATTTGCTATCAAGGTTTGCACCTATGACAGCGTGCCTCTCCGGGCACTCCGGGTCCAAGGGTATCTTCTTTGTCTCTTTGGCTGGTTTGAACGAGCCCTCGGCTTCTAACTCCATGGAGTCAGGTGACATTTCCGGCAGCTTGCCCGCCATTGCCACAATCCGGTCAATGAGCCGCTTCTCAGCCGCGATTACGAGGGACTCGGCCAGCCGGCTGCTGTCTACCGCGTAGGCGGACGACTTCTTGTAGTCCCCAGTTATGGTTAGGATTCCCTTGGTGCTCGGCATCTTCATCTTGAGGTAGGCATAGTGGGGGACCGCCATGAACTTGGCCAGAGCAGGCCGGCCAAGCAGTGCATGATAAGGGCTCTCAAGGTCCACCACCTCAAACCAGACTGACTCTCAGCAAAAGTGCTCTTTGTCTCTGAAGAGGATGTCAATTTGAGTCTTGCCGATTGGTGAGCAGGAAAGGCCATGAACTATGCCATGGAACACAGTCCGACCAGGCTGAAGCTACCTCTGTTTGATTCCTAGCTTCTCCATAGTGTCTCGGTACATGATGTTGATGCTGCTGCCGCCATCTATCAGGACTCAGAAAAAATGAGTAGCCTGCCTTTCTGTGGCGAAAGTGGCATCCAAAACCAGGGCATAAGAACCAGGATTTGGCATCACCTCCGGGTGGTCAGCTCTGCTCCAGCTGATGGGCTTCTCAGACCAATGCATGAACTCGGGGGTCTCTGATGCGATTGCATTTACTTCTAGCTGTCACGGCCGTATGTTGTGCCTATCGTCAGCCACGCTGGTGAACACGACATAGGCTCCATGCTCTTTAGGGTATTCATCTTGTATGGCGCCGACTGGCCGAACCGCAGCCTGCTGCGAAGGAGGAGGTGGCGGGCCGGCAGGCGGAGGAGGCGGGAGCCCATCACCCTTGGTGATCCGAGTGAGCCAGTGGCACTTCTGTGTGGTGTGGTTGGACGGCTTTGCTCCGCTGTGGAATTTGCAGGGCGCATCGAGAGTCTGCTTGTACGAGAAGGCGGGCAACCAGTTAGTCTTGCCACCCTTCTGACGCTTGGGTGTAGGCTGTCCTTCTGGCTGCTGATCTTCGACTGTTGCTACCTGCCGGCTGGTGGAAGCCGGCAGCGTGGCCTTGCGCTTGCTGTCATTCGGTTGCTGGCGCCGACTGGTGTCGCCAGTCGGAGTCCGAGGAGCTTGAGGAGCCACCTTGTCAGACGTGTCAACTTTGATTTCCGCCTTCATGGAGGAGTCGGCCGTGGCGTACTTGTCTGCTATGATCAGTAGTTCGTCGAGGGTCGCCGGCTCGTCACAGAGAAGACGGTGCTTGAGGAGGGTGCCTGCTCGGCACCCGGCAGTGAAGTACTCGATGGCCTGGACCTCGTGCACGCCTCACAGGAGTTGCGCAGCTCGGCCCAACGTGTGAGGTAGCCACGAGTCGACTCGTTTGGGCCTTGGACGCATAAGGAGAGATGGTGAGGCTTGGGAGGCCGCTTGTACGTGCTGGTGAAGTTGCAGACAAAGGCTTCAGTGAAATCAACCCAGCTGTTGATGCTGCGGAGCTTCAAGCTGTTCAGCCATGTCCGGGTTGTGCCCTAGAGCATGAGCGGAACGTACTTCACGGCAACGCGCTTGTTGCCGTTGGCGATGCTGACGACTGTGGAGTAGTCAACCAGCCAGTCCTCCGGCTTCACGGAGCTGGTGTACTTGGGCGTATCTCTCAGGAGCGTGAACCCTTTGGGAAAGGGCTCATCTCGGATGCAGGGGCCAAAACAAGGCGGACCCAGCTCATCTTCTTCTTCTAGCGCTAGGGATCGGTTGAGGCGGTCGATCCGGTGGAGGGCGTCATTCTCTCTAACTCCTTCTCGACGACCGAGGCGGTCGCCGAGTGTTGGGTGGTCAACAGGCAAAGGGGAGATACGCCTTTCCCTGCGGGGAGGGGAAGGCGGACAATCGTCTCGCCGCCGCATAGTTCTTAGGCGGCCGTCTTGGTCGCGCTCGATGGTGATGCGAGTCCGGCTGCGGCTGGAAACCGGCTCCTTATCTCTCCTATCACGGACGCCACCAGTCGGCGTCCGGGATGTCGCGCCTTGGTACCGGCGAGGAGGCGGATCATCGTCTCGCCGGTTGAGCACCTCAGTGCGGCAACCGGCTTCTTGCTGCTCAGCAGCCGCGTCAAGGAGCTGCTGGATGCGCTCTGTCATGTGGCGGCGCTCGTCGCCCTCGAGCTTGTCTAGCTCGTCTACTGCCGCCTAGGCATCTCGTATATTCTCTGCAGGCGTGGTGTAGACGGGACGATCTGTCCCGAACATGCTGGCGATGGTCGCGCCATGCTGCCGGATCGGGCCAATGCGGCTAGGCCCACCAGGAGCCAGCGTGCCGCCGACGGCACAGTCCATCTCCCGCTAGTAGGCCTCCGAAAGGCGTCTCATGCTGGCCAGCCGGTTTGCGCTTTCGATGAGCTGGACACGACGTGCCTCCAGCGTCTCCGCGTCAGCGTCTTCCGGGATGGGCATGGTTAGGTCTTGCATTGCCGCCTGCAACGTATCCTGGCCACCTCCGCCAGAGCGCTCGCCATGGCTAATGACGAGCACCTCTGTGATGGCGTTGCCGCCGCTGTTCGCGTGAGGAGGTGGTTTGTCGTAGACCACTACGTTGATGGGGAACGCGTCAAGCGATACCGTGTCGGAGTCGACAAGCATCGGGTCGGTGCAGCCAACCGACTCCAAGTCCGCAGCGGGCTCGCTGGCGACATGGAGCTAATCGAGGAGGCTGACAAGGTGGCTTTCCGTGCCTTCTGTGCCCGCATCAGACGTGGGCTCATCGGAGAGGCGGATCTCGCCAACAAGGTCGGCGAGGCAGATCGCCGCGCAAGCGACCTCCCCGTCGTGCAGCGCGTCGGCGCAGACGCCGTACGGCGTGCTGGACTGGCTGCGCTCGCCAGGAAGGAACAAGGTTCCCGTCCAGAACAGGTCTCCGGGAGACGGTGCACCTCACCCCACAGTGGGCGCCAAATGTCGGGGGTTGGTGCGACATATGCCAAAGGATGGCTTATCATGGTGGGAGCGAGTAGAACGTTGCCGGTGCCTGGAAGCGGGATGAGGTGTAGACACGAATGCCGACGTACTTTACCCAGGTTCGGGGCTCTCCTAGGAGATAACACCCCTAGTCCTGCTCTGCGGGGTCTCCGCATGATCACTAAGGCACTAGTGAGTACAATGGTGCTCCTCGAGTTGTATGCTAGAGGTAGAAGAAGGCAGGCACGCTCTCTCCTTCCTCTAGATATGAGTCTAGTTCTAACTGGTTCCGAACCCTTTGCATGGGTGCCCTAGGGGTTTATATAGGCCTACCCCCCAGGGGTATAATGGTAATCTGGCCGGGTGTAGGGTCCGACTGTCAGTCTCTCTGGTCGTCGGCTTCTCCGCCGGCTACTGGGGCCTGCCGCCTGGTCTGGTACGGTGCCGACAGGCCGCTCCCGCAGCTCGCAGGTCTTGCCGGCTGCTGATTACTGTAGTCGTGATGCTAATGACGCTTGCTTGGTCAGGGGAGCGTGGCTATAGTCCCGCCGCCTAGCGAGAGATCACTGTAGCCACTCCGAGTCTTATCTGGTTAATGGTGCCCAGGCCCCGAGGAAGGAACGGGCCGCCTGCTAGAAGCCGGCCTCCCCCTGGTCCGACTGGTGAAGCTCCCGCCATCTTCCGGGCTCTCGCTGATCGGTAGGGCCCGCCGTCTTCGGGCCGTACCGACAGGCGGTCGTGGGAACAGGGCTTTGCCTGACAGGAGTGACGTCAGGGGCGGAGTGGCAACAATGCCACGCCGGGCGAAGATCTCCGCCCGTACGGAGCACTGTGGCCACGCCCGGCCCTGGATACCGGGGTGATGGGCTACGCTATGGCCTTGCACCGTCTTGTCTTCTTAATGGGGGCGCAGACTTTGAGGGCGCCATGGGCCGATCTTGGAGCCGCATGCCAGGAGTCAGCCCGTCTCGGAGCCGTCTTCCTAAGTATGTCCGTCTTCTAGTAGGCGGCCGTTCGGCCAGCCGGCCACCAGAAGGCGGCGCTTCATCTTGACGTCTTGAGGGGCGCAACCGGCCCGATGTCTTGAAAGGTTCTGGACTCGGGTTAGGCTACCCGTGGCCCATTACTCCGACAATGGTTGAAAAAGGAATAAACTTTATTTTCTGTTTGGGAACCGCCTATGATATATCTAGCATGGAAAGTGTTGGGAACTCTAAGTCATTTTTGTTGGTGGGAAGGATACACCTCCCAAAATGTTTTTATCTCTAAATTTTTCGCTTTGATCTCTGGCACCTCTACATATCCCTACTTCCCTCTGCGAAGGGCCTTTCTTTTACTTTATGCAAATTTTTTTCATTTGAGTCTCCATCTTCTCTTATAAAAGCACCAACTAGGAGGCACT
>NW_024118201.1:0-12584 GCF_003073215.2 Triticum urartu | reverse complement strand
TTTTTTTCTTCTCCTTTTCCTTTCTTCTTCTCCTCTTTTTTTCTTCTTCTTCCTCTTCTTATTTTTTGTTATCGGGTATGTCGTTGTCGACATACCCCCCCTCCCCGATAATTAACTTTTAGTAATTAGTACTACTTAGAAAGTGTTTAATGGAATTAGAACTAACTAGGTAAACTTGTTTATTTTTAGTACTACATTATTCTATTTATAGTAAGTGCTTAGTAGTTGAACTAGTTGATTTAATAAAACTGGTTTATTTTACTATAGAAGAAGTTTATTTTTAGCAAGAAAATTAATAGAACTAGTTTATTTTGCGGTTTATTTTACTATAGAAGTAGTTTATTTTACTACTTTATTTTGTGATTTGATTTTTCTTATTGAATGCTCAAATTGGAGAGCACTATGCAAGGCATATGCATATGATTAGTTGAATAATAATGATCTAATTTAGTCTTTGAATTATGAACGTATAGGAAATGTCATCATCCGATGACGAAAGTCTCCCGGGGGAGTGCGACAGGTGCCACGACGATCGAGGTGAGTGCGACCGGCCTCACCTGGACGATGGTCGGCGCTTCAGCATTAAGCTCGAGGAGACTTTCGAAGTTGAAACGGTACGCAACGACGACAAGTGTTTTTTTTCATAATTAAGCATGACTTCAACTATTTCAACGTGTAATTCTCATCTTTTACAATTCGAGTATAGTTTATCCCATGCCATGCAAGGCGCTATGTCTTGGAGAGGATGGATTTTGAAGACCATGAAAATTTTGAAACGAAGAAAATTCACCTAAGGACCCATCATGATGTGGATTTTGAAGTAAAGTTGTATAATGCTGAGAGCGTAACTCATTTTGGTTGCAAAAATTGGGAAGCATTTTGCAAATTGTATGGTTTTGATGAGGGTATGCTTGTCACCATGGATCTTGGTGATCCTGAAATAGAGCAAGACAATATGGACATTTGGGTCCTTGTTGATACTCCTCCAGTTCTACCGCTATGTGAGTTTTTCAAACATAGTTAATTATTAACTAATTTATATTGTTCATTTCAAAATAGTTGACAGCTTATTTCCATTGACAGCTTATTTTGAAGTATCAAAGAATGTGCAGAAGATGGTAGATAGAATTTACTACACCGATGGCTCTGAGTTAACTTACAAGGAGAAAACTCATCTGGTTGGATTTTGTAACGATCTTGAGAATTACAATATCTACAATCGAACTCCTCAACATTATGGTCAATACGTGCCACTAGTGCACGTGTTGAACTACGGTAACTACCATGGAGATACCCTGGTAAGTTTTTTTACTATTACGATATCCGTGCATCTTTTTGTATACTTCTAAAACTAGTACATCATTTCTAACTACGAAGTTATTACTATGTTTTTCAACAGCTTATCCCAGAGGATTGTGTGCCTCATTTGATGTATCAGAATGGCGGCAGCCTTCGTGTTTTGAACATATATCCAGGTCGTCCTACGAATCTCAACTGTCCATACCGGATTTCTAAAAGAAGTGGAGACATGACAATCAAAGGATGGAAAAAATGTATGGACAGTCGTAAGGAGCTTCTTGGAAGCAAAAGGAAGCGAGGCGCAAGAATTGGAGACAGGATGATCTCCATTCTTCATAATGGAGAGTCAGGGTCTATATTGTTTTATGCTATTTTACCTTAAGTGTGTTTAGGTCCTACGTGATACTGATGATCATGTGCTAAGAACAATTATGTAGGGTTGGGTTCGATGACTATGAGGATGATGATCGTATGACTTATTATTAATAACGAGTAGAAGTTGTATGATGATGCTTGATTAATTAGTAGGACTTGTTATTATATATGATGATGTATGATGCGAGCATGCATGAGTTATTATATATATATACATCTACGGGTGAAATGAACATAGCAGTAGCGTAGGTAAACCAAGGATGAAGATATAAGAGAGGACACTTCTCTCTATTAGCTAGCTAATAACAACCTAAAAATAGCCCCCTAAACCCCTAAAACAGCCACTTTTTTAAAAAAAAAAAAGAAAAACCTCAGCTCCAGCCAGATGCTAACGTGTGGAAGCCTATTGGTCCCGGTTTATGTCATCAACGGGGACCAAAGGCCCCCCTGCCTGGGCTGCCGGCACAGGCCACATGGAGGCCCATCAGTCCCGGTTCTGGACTGAACCGGGACTAAAGGGTCGGGGCAATAGTACCGACACTTTAGTCCCGGTTCAGGAACCGGGACTAAAGGCCCTTACGAACCGGGGCTATAGGCCCTTTTTCTACCAGTGCTAATCTAACTATCCATAACTAGTACTAGCTCTCATCACGCCACTAGCTAGCTTAGGACAGAAACCTTTACCTAAACCAGATGACTAATCAAGATTACTCTAACATTCTCTCTCTAATCTTGACTTGTCATCTTCTTGTAGATGTTCTGATTTTGACTCGCTGAATATCTACATCTTGTTGACTCATCGCCTCAACCGCCATATATGTACACTGAGTATGACCCGTCTGGAAACACGCATAACCTCCTTTCTCCACAATGTTGTGCCACCGTCATTGCTTGGCCTCTGCCTTGCAGTCGGTCCGCACCATACTCCTTGTACTTGCTTGCAATAGATCCACTCTCCACCGGTCGCACACCTCCTTGCTTTATGATGGGTTCGCCTACAGTCGCGAGCCTTATGATGGCTTCGCCTACCATCGTCCGCCTTAGGCATGACACCGAATCCACACTGGCCGCAATTAGGACGCTCCACAAGGACATGGACATGGCTCACGGAACACCGTGCACACCGCTTCCACTCCAACGAATCATTACCAAGACGAGCACTTGGACACGACGACGACTCACGGACGCAACGACGACTGACCGTGCAAACTCGCATGACTCCTTGACTCATCCAACTCCCTTGGAGGATGATCTTGATGAGCTCCAGCACCGCCCCTCGGCACCACCTCTCCCATCAATGACCTCCTTCCGCCACCTTACTGACGACGGCCTGCCGTCTCTCTCCTTGTCGCTCCACCGAACGACGGTCGCTTTTTCCTCCTCTTCTCTGCGTAAACCAGCGATTTCATGGCCCACACCTCCAAATCGCTGCACCACGCAGCGACCATATCACCCGTCCCGAGGTGCTAATCGGGTCGCGACCCCAGGCAAGCACTGCTTCAAATTGACCCAGCTCTGATACCAATTGTTGGAATTTCACCCACAGATCGATCACATCAAAACATGGTGAACACATGCGCACAAAAACTTTGGCCAAGGGCCCTTTTCGTACCCCTTGTTCTCTTTATTTCTTTTCTCTTTTTCTCCATGATTGTTACGTAGCTATAGCCTGCCCATGTATCTGTACATGTCTGGCCACGCCCTCATGCTCAACTCTGTACTAATCTGATTCTATTTTCTAATCAGACTCATACTAGTATTGCCTATACTAGACACGCCAACTAAACTCTAATCCAAACCGGTCTCCTACTACGTGCGCTTTAGCACACAAGGACACCTAATCTAACTAGCCAGAACTACTACTAGCTCTCGTCACGCCAATAGCTAGCTTAGGACCGAAACCTTTACCTAAACCAGATGAGTAATCAAGATTACTCTAACATTCTCTCCCTAATCATGACTTGTCATCTTCTTGTACTCGTTCAGATTTTGACTCGCTGAATATCCACATATTGTCGACTCATCGCCTCAACCGCCATATCTGTACACTGAGTATGACCCGTCTGGAAAAATGCATAACATCCTTGCTCCACAATGTTATGCCGCCGTCATTGCTTGGCCGCTGCCTTGTAGTCGGTCCACACCATACTCCTTGTACTTGCTTGCAATAGATCCACTCTCCATCGGTCGCACACCTCCTCGCTTTACGATGGCTTCGCCTACCATCGTCCGCCTTCGGCATCACACCGAATCCACACTGGCTGCAATGAGGACGCTCCACGAGGACATGGACATGACTCACGGAACACCATGCACACCGCTTCCACTCCAACGAATCATTACGAAGACGAGCACTTGGACACGATGACGACTCACAAACGCAACGACGACTGACCGTGCAAACTCGCACGACTCCTTGACTCATCCGACACCCCGGGATGATGATCTTGATGAGCTCCATCGCCGCACCTCGGCACCACCTCTCCCATCAACAACCCCCTTCCGCCACCTTGCTGTCGACAGCCTGCTGTCTCTCTCCTTGTCGCTCCGTTGAACGACGGTCGCTTGTTCCTCCTCTTCTCTGCCTCATCAAGCGATTTCATGGCCCGAACCTCCTTATCGTTGCACCACCTAGCGGCCATATCGCCCGGCCCGACGTGCTAATCGGGTCGCGACCCCGGGAAAGAACGACTTCAAATCGACCCAGCTCTGATACCAATTGTTGGAATTTCGCCCATAGATCGATCACACCAAAACACGATTAATACACGCGCACAAAAACTTTGGCCAAGGGCCCTTTTCATGCCCCTTGTTCTCTTTATTTCTTTTCTCTTTTTCTCCACGATTGTTACGAAGATATAGCCAACCCATGTATAGATACACGTCTAACCAAGCCCTCACGCTCAAATCTGTCCTAATCTGACTCTATTTTCTAATCAGACTCATACTAGTATTGCCTATACTAGACACGCCAACTAAACTCTAATCCAAACCGGACTCCTACTACATGCGCTTTAGCACACAAGGACACCTAATCTATCAAGCCAGAACTAAGTACTAGCTCTCCCTAATCTTTACTTGTCATCTTCTTGTACTCGTTCTGATTTTGAGTCGCTGAATATCCACATCTTATCGACTCATCGCCTCAACCGCCATATCTATACACTGAGTATGACCCATCTGGAAACACGCAGAACCTCCTTGCCCTACAATGTTGTGCCACCGTCATTCCTTGACCGCTGCCTTGTAGTCGGTCCGCACCATACTCCTTGTACTTACTAGCAATAGATCCACTCTCCACCGATTGCACACCTCCTCGTTTTACGATGGCTTCGCGTACCATCGTCCGCCTTCGGCATCACACCGAATCCACTCTGGCCGCAATCAGGACACTCCACGAGGACTTGGACATGACTCATGGAACACCATGCACACCGCTTCCACTCCAACGAATCATTACCAAGACGAGCACTTGGACACAACATCGACTCACAGACGCAACAATGACTGACCATGCAAACTCGCACGACTCCTTGACTCATCCGACTCCCCCGGATGACGATCTTGATAAGTTCCAGTGCCACACCTAGGCACCACCTCTCACATCAACGGCCTCCTTCCGCCACCTTACTGACGAGAGCCTACCATCTTTCTCCTTGTCGCTCCGCCGAACGACGGTCGCTTGTTCCTCCTCTTCTCTGCCTCACCCAACGATTTCATGGCCCGCACCTCCTCATCGCTGCACCACCCAGCGAAAATATCGCCCGCCCCGAGGCGCTAATCGGGTCGTGACCTAGGGCAAGCACGGCTTCAAATCGACCCAGCTCTGATATCAATTGTTGGAATTTCGCCCATAGATCAATCACAACAAAACACGATGAACACATGCGCACAAAAACATTGGCCAAGGGCCCTTTTCGTGCCCCTTGTTCCCTTTATTTCTTTTCTCTTTTATCCATGATTGTTACGAAGCTATGGCATGCCCATGTATATATACACGTCTGGCCAAGCCCTCACGCACAACTCTGTCCTAACCTGACTATATTTTCTAATTAGACTCATACTAGTATTGCCTATACTAGACACGCCAACTAAACTCTAATCCAAACCGGTCTCCTACTACGTGCGCTTTAGCACACAAGGACACCTAATCTAACTAGCCATAACTAGTACTAGCTCTCATCACGCCACGAGCTAGCTTAGGACAGAAACCTTTACCTAATCCAGATGACTAATCAAGATTACTCTAACATTCTCTCCCTAATCTTGACTTGTCATCTTCTTGTAGACATTCTGATTTTGACTCACTGAATATCTACATCTTGTTGACTCATCGCCTCAACCGCCATATATGTACACTGAGTATGACCCGTCTGGAAACATGCATAACCTCCTTTCTCCACAATGTTGTGCCACCGTCATTTCTTGGCCTCTGCCTTGCAGTCGGTCCGCACCATACTCCTTTTACTTGCTTGCAATAGATCCACTCTCCACCGGTCGCACACCTCCTTGCTTTACGATGGCTTCGCCTACCATCTTCCGCCTTAGGCATCACACCGAATCCACACTGGCCGCAATCAGGATGCTCCACAAGGACATGGACATGACTCACGGAACACCGTGCACACCGCTTCCACTCCAACGAATCATTACCAAGACGAGCACTTGGACACGACGACGACTCACAGACACAACGACGACTGACCGTGCAAACTCGCATGACTCCTTGACTCATCCAACTCCCTCGGATGATGATCTTGATGAGCTCCAGCGCCGCCCCTCGGCACCACCTCTCCCATCAACGACCTTCTTCCGCCACCTTACTGACGACGGCCTGCCGTCTCTCTCCTTGTCGCTCCACTGAACGACGGTCGCTTTTTCCTCCTCTTCTCTACGTAAACCAGCGATTTCATGGCCCACACCTCCAAATCGTTGCACCACGCAGCGACCATATCACCCGCCCCGAGGCGGTAATCAGATTGTGGCCCCAGGCAAGCAGGGCTTCATATCGACCCAGCTCTGATACCAATTGTTGGAATTTTGCCCACAGATCGATCACATCAAAACACGATGAACACACGCGCACAAAAACTTTGGCCAAGGGCCCTTTTCGTGCCCCTTGTTCTCTTTATTTCTTTTCTCTTTTTCTCCGTCATTGTTACGAAGCTATAGCCTGCCCATGTATATATCCATGTCTGGCCAAGCCCTCACGCTCAACTCTCTCCTAATGTGACTCTATTTTCTAATCAGACTCATGCTAGTATTGCCTATATTAGACACGCCACTTAAACTCTAATCCAAACCGGACAATACTACGTGCGCTTTAGCACACAAGGACACCTAATCTAACTAGCCGGAACTAGTACTAGGTCTCCTCACGCCAGTAGCTAGCTAAGGACCAAAATCTTTACCTAAACCAGATGACTAATCAAGATTACCCTAACATTCTCTCCCTAATCTTGACTTGTCATCTTCTTGTACTCGTTCTGATTTTGACTCGCTGAACGTCCACACCAAAACACTAGCAAACTTAGGACCGGAACCTTTACCTAGAACAGATGACTAATCAAGATTACTCTAACATTCTCTCCCTAATCTTGACTTTTCATCTTCTTGCGCTCGTTCTAATTTTGACTCGTTGAATATCCACATCTTGTCGACTCGTCGCCTCAACTGCCATATCTATACATTGAGTATGACCCGTCTGGAAACACGCAGAACCTCCTTGCTGAACAATGTTGTGCCACCGTCATCGCTTGGCCGCTGCCCTGAAGTCAGTCCGCAATATACTCCTTGTACTTGCTTGCAATAGATCCACTCTCCACTGGTCGCACACCTCCTCGCTTTACGATGGCTTCGCCAACCATCGTCCGCCTTCGGCATCATGCCGAATCCACACTGGCCGCAAACAGGACGCTCCACGAGGATATGGACATGACTCACAGAACACCGTGCAAACCGCTTCCACTCCAACGAATCAATACCAAGACGAGCACTTGCACACGACGACGACTCATAGACGCAATGACGACTAACCGTGCAAACTCGCATGACTCCTTGACTCATCCGACTCCCCTGGATGATGATCTTGATGAGCTCCAGCGCCACATCTCGGCACCACCTCTCCCATCATAGACCTCCTTCCGCCACCTTGATGACGACAGCATGCCGTCTCTCTCCTTGTTGCTCCGCCAAATGGCGGTCTCTTGTTCCTCCTTTTCTCTGCCTCACCCAGCGATTTCATGGCCCGCTCCTCCTCATGGCTGCACCGGCCAGCAACAATATCGCCCGCCCTGAGGAGCTAATCAGGTCGCGACCCCAGGAAAGCACTGCTTCAAATTGACCCAGCTCTGATATCAATTGTTGGAATTTCGCCCACAGATCGATCACATAAAACATGATGAACACACGCGCACAAAAACTTTGGCCAAGGGCCCTTTTCGTACCCCTTGTTCTCTTTATTTCTTTTCTCTTTTTCTCCGCGATTGTTACGTAGCTATAGCCTGCCCATGTATCTGTAGCTCTCCTCACGCCACTGGCTCACTTAGGACCGAAACCTTTACCTAAACTAGATGACTAATCAAGATTACTCTAACATTCTCTCCCTAATCTTGACTTGTCATCTTCTTGTACTCGTTCTGATTCTGACTCCCTGAATATCCACATCTTGTCAACTCATCGCCTCAACCGCCATATCTGTACACTGCGTAAGACCCGTCTGGAAACACATAGAACCTCCTTGCTCTACAATGTTGTGCCACCATCATAGCTTGGCTGTTGCCTTGCAGTCGGTCCGCACCACACTCCTTGTACTTTCTTGCAATAGATCCACTCTCGACCGTTGGCACACCTCCTCGCTTTACGACGGCTTCGCCTCCCATCGTCCGCCTTCGGCATCACACCGAATCCACACTGGCCACAACCAGGACGCCCACGAGGACATGGACATGGCTCACGGAACACCGTGCACAATGCTTCCACTCCAATGAGTCACTACCAAACGTGCACTTGGACACGACGTCTCACAGACGCAACGACGACTGACCGTGCAAACTCGCACAACTCCTTGACTCATCTAAATCCCCTGGATGATGATCTTGATGAGCTCCAGCTCCGCACCTCGGTACCACCTCTCCCATCAACGACCTCCTTCCGCCACCTTGCTACCGACAGACTGCCGTCTTTCTCCTTGTAGCTCAACCGAACGACGGTCGGTTGTTCCTCCTCTTCTCTGCCTCACCCAGCGATTTCATGGCCCGCACCTCCTCATCGCTGCACCACCCAGCGACCATATCGCCCGCCCGAGACGCTAATCGGGTTGCGACCCCGGGGCAAGCATGGCTTCAAATCGACCCAGCTCTAATACCAATTGTTGGAATTTCGCCCACAGATCGATCACATCAAAACACGATGAACACACGCGCACAAAAACATTGGCCAAGGGCCCTTTTTGTGCCCCTTGTTCTCTTTATTTCTTTTCTCTTTTTCTCCATGATTGATACGAAGCTATAGCCTACCCATGTATATATACACATCTGGCCAAGCCCTCACGCTCAACTCTGTCCTAATCTGACTCTATTTTCTAATCAGACTGATACTAGTATTGCCTATACTTGACACGCTAGCTAAACTCTAATCCAAACTGGACTCCTACTATGTGCGCTTTAGCATATAAGGACACCTAATCTAACTAGCCAGAGCTAGTATTAGCTCTCCTCATGCCACTAGCTAACTGAGGAGCGAAACCTTTACCTAAACTAGATGACTAATCAATATTACTCTAACAAGGCCACCCTTGCTGCGCTCGTGGGCGTTCATGGAGGATGGTACGCCGGCCACCAGCACGTCCTGCGCTGCTGTGATCTGTCGGTCGTTGCTAGTACTCTCTGGCGTCCTCTGTCGTATCCTTCTCAACCTCCGAGTTACTAGTCCTGTGTCGTGATTTGAATGGGAAATTGGAGGCCGGCCATGTCCTTCTACAACAAAAATTGATGGAGTGCTTGACCCGGATTTGATTGGCTTCTATAAGAAATAAGGGTCCTTGGACGGAATCTCCATCAGGTTTTGCCCTTCAATCATAATCTCCATCATCCTGTCGAAATTGCTTATTTTGAAAAACTGAAGAAACATGTTAATTATGACATATCTTCTCAAAAATATCAATGTGCAAATGAAATAATTGGTACTGAGACAACAACCAAATTCTGGAACATCAGAAGCTATAATTAACTACAACGACGCTACAAGTTCTTACTCATGCACAATAAATAACAAATTAAACATTTTATGAGGAAGGTAAATATAACTGCAACGGCATAGCGACAGTGTTTGGATGACAGCAAATTGATACTAACATGTGTGTACATGAACAAATTTAGTAAATAGAACTAATAGCACTAAGGCCGTCCACTATGTATGCCAAAACTGGTGTAAAGACAACTGTTCCTACTTCTCGCACCGGTGCTCTGTACTGGCGAGCCGATGCGGCGGAAAAAAATCAAGGACCCGGATTCCGGAGCACGAAGTTGCTCCGATCCCCAGTTCCTTCATGCCATAAAGATTTAGTATTTTACTGCTTGGCTGCTCGAAAGTGTGGAGCAAAGTTGGCTGCACAAACTGTTGAAGCGGTGCCAAATAATTTTCTAATGGCATCGCTGATGAGATGGCAACAATTTAAGATACTAGGTACAAACTGTGACACTGTCTTAGGATGAGTTTGGTTGAAGGTGTGGCATGAATGGGTTGGGACCACGATAGTGTCTGAATCACATCCAACAAATAATTTGTAACAACGAAAGAGGGTCTAAACTTCTCTACACATGCCAAAAACTTCCTCCCACTATCCACAGAATCAAACGCAACTAACTTCACGCATGGAGATTAATAGTGACAACGAGCAGATAGATCTTCAGCCACCCTGCTTCATTCGTTGCCAATGATGGTCTTAGGGAGCTACAAGAGGAAGAAACGACTCAAATCGACCTCCGGGTAAAAATCCTTCTTTTCAAGTCATAACCCGAGAGAGAGAAGAGAGGCATACCCGGGTGGTGAAGGAGTACTCGCCGAAGGAGGAACCACTGGAGATGTCTTTGAAGAAGACCATGGCGACCCCGACGGTAGGATGCGAGACGGCGAGAGCGAGGAAGCGACTATAGCATAGCAAGGAAGGAAGGAAGGAGGAAACAGGGGAAAGGTGACTTGTGGTCGGGGAGAAAAGGGGGTGTGGAAAGGGGGAAGGGGGGCGGGGGTAGATATTTTGGCGGTAGGCCAAAATTTTGGAAATGCGGAGGGAAACTTTGAACGCGGTGCCGCCGGACAATTCACTTTGAACGATTGTATGCATCGCAAATGATTCTTCTGCTTTACGCTCATGGGATGGGTTTGATAATTCAAATTTTGGTCTCAATGCATGGGCACATTCACTTTGAACGCACGCGGTGCCGCCGGATCATTCACTTTGAATGATTGTGTGCATCGCAAATGATTATTCTACTTTACGCGCATGGGATGAGTTTGATAATTCAAATTTTTGTGGAAATTTCAGCGGGTACGTCATTGCATAATTTAACATCGCTTGCTAATTTGGGAACACAAAAGAGCGTACAGCAGACAGACCACACTTACTGAATCGACCAATTTTAGTAATTACATAGAGCCAGTTGACCTAAACATTGCTCTAACAAAAGACCAGCATTAAAACAAAGCCAAAGTACGCATAATTAAAAATTCCGCCGCCGCGCCGGCCTATGCATCACCGGTGTGAGATGAGACGTCGATGACTTGTGCTGGCGACATGCCGCCATTGGTGGACTCCGCGTTCCCCCTGCTGAAGTCGACCTCATCCTCGTCCTTGTCCTCGGCGCCGCCTTGAAGGTTGTAGTACTCGTAGTAGCGGTTGCACCTGAGCTCGCATTGGTACTCCACCGCCGATTCCTCGATGGACAGACTCTTCTCTACCTTGACCTCGGCCACGTGCAACTCCTCCTCCCAGCGCTCCTCGATCTCCGCCACCTCCTGCATCTCCAGCTCCCGCTCGGCGACCTCATGAGAAAGCAGGTGCTCCATGGCCACCACTCTTCTGCTTTACGCGCATGGGATGAGTTTGATAATTCAAATTTTGGTGGAAATTTTCCCGGGCATGTCATTGCATAATTTAACATCGCTTGCTAATTTGGGCACACAAAAGAGCGTACAGTAGACAGACCACACTTACTGAATCGAGCAATTTTACTAATTAAATAGAGCCAGTTAACCTAAATATTTCTCTAACAAAAGACTAGCATTAAAAACAAAGCCTAAGTACGCATAATTTTAAAAAATCCGCAGCCGCGCCGGCTTATGTATCGCCGGTGTGAGATGAGATGTCGATGACTTGTCCTGGCGACATGCCACCGTTGGTGGACTCTGTGTCCCCCGTGCTGAAGTCGACCGCGTCCTCGTCCTCGTCCTCGGCGCCGCCCTCAAGGTTTTAGTACTCGTAGTAGTGGCTGCTCTAGAGCTCGCGTTGGTACTCCACCGCTGATTTCTCGACGGACAGACTCTTCTCTACCTCAACCTCAGCCATGCGCAACTCCTCCTCCCGGCGCTCCTCGCTATCTGCTGCCTCCTACATCTCCAACTCCTGCTCGGCAACCTCATGAGAAAGCAGGTGCTCCATGGCCACCGTCGCCTTTTCAGACATGGGTTGCATGCTGGACTCCGAGGTGGTCTGGAATATCTTGGCATGTGGATCCTCGATCTTGGCATGGATGGCCTCGACCCGGGCCAGGGCAACATCAGCGGCATAGACAACAGCTCGAGCGCTCTCAGCGTTTGCACCCTCCGTCGCAGCAGCAGCTGCAGTCGTCTCGGCTGGCTGCGGGTGCGCCTGCGGCGGGCGCGAGAGCCGCTCTTGTTGTAGGCGGTCGCGC
>NW_024118200.1:0-10726 GCF_003073215.2 Triticum urartu | reverse complement strand
GTGCTAGTTGAGTAATTGTGAAATTGAGAAATACTTGTGTTGAGGTTTTCAAGTCCCGTAGCATGCACGTATGGTAACCGTTGTGTGACAAATTTGAAGCATGAGGTGTTTTTTTGATTACCTTCCTTATGAGTGGTGGTCGGGGACGAGGGATGGTCTTTTCCTACCAATCTATCCCCCTAGGAGCATGCGTGTAGTGCTTGGTTTTGATGACTTTTAGATTTTTGCAATAAGTATGTGAGTTCTTTATGACTAATATTGAGTCCATGGATTATACGCACTCTCACCCTTCCATCATTGCTAGCCTCTTCGGTACCGTGCATTGCCCTTTCTCACCTTGAGAGTCGGTGCAAACTTCGCCGGTGCATCCAAACCCCGTGATATGATACACTCTATCACACATAAGCCTCCTTATATCTTCCTCAAAACAGCCACCATACCTACCTATTATGGCATTTCCATAGCCATTCCGAGATATATTGCCATGCAACTTCCATCATAATCATATACATGACTTGAGCATTCATTGTCATATTGCTTTGCATGATTGTAAGATAGCTATCATGAGGTTTTCTTGTCTTGTCCATTTTTTGATGTCATTGCTACGCTAGATCATTGCACATCCTGGTACACCGCCGGAGGCATTCATATAGTCATACTTTGTTCTAGACATCGAGTTGTAATATTGAGTTGTAAGTAAATAAAAGTGTGATGATCATCATTATTAGAGCATTTCCCCAGCGAGGAAAGGATGATGGAGACTATGATTCCCCCACAAGTCGGTATGAGACTCCGGACTTTAAAAAAATTAAAAGAGGCGAAAGAAGCCCAAATAAAAAAAGGCCAAAGAAGCCCACCAAAACAAAATAAAATTGAGATAAAAAGAGAGAAGGGGCAATGTTACTATCCTTTTACCACACTTGTGCTTCAGAGTAGCACTATGTTCTTCATATAGATAGTCTCTTGAGTTCTCACTTTCATATACCAGTGGGAATTTTCATTATAGAACTTGGCTTGTATATTCCGATGATGGGCTTCCTCAAATGCCCGAGGTCTTCATGAGCAAGCAAGTTGGATGCACACCCACTTAGTTTACAGTTTGAGCTTTCATACACTTATAGCTCTTAGGGCAACCGTTGCATGGCAATCCCTACTCCTCGCATTGACATCAATTGATGGGCATCTCCATAGCCCGTTGATTAGTCACGTCGATGTGAGACTTTCTCCTTTTTTGTCTTCTCCACACAACCTCCATCATCATATTCTATCCACATATAGTGCTATGTCCATGGCTCGCGCTCATATATGGCGTGAAGGTTGAAAAAATTTGAAAATACTAAAGTATGAAACAATTGCTTGGCTTGTCATCGGGGTTGTGCATGATGGGAGCATTTTGTGTGACGAAGATGAAGCATAGCCAAACTATATGATTTTGTTGGGATGAGCTTTCTTTGGCTATGTTATTTTGAGAAGACATAATTGCTTAGTTGGTATGCTTGAAGTATTATTGTCTTAATGTCAAATGATAGACTATTTCTTTGAATCACTCGTATCTTAATATTCATGCCATGATTAGATTACAAGATCAAGATTATGCTAGGTAGCATTCCACATCAAAAAATATCTTTTTTATCATTTACCTACTCGAGGACGAGCAGGAATTAAGCTTGGGGATGCTGATATGTCTCTATCGTATCTATAATTTTTGTTTGTTCCATGCCAATATTCTACAACTTTCATATACTTTTGGCAACTTTTTATACTATTTTTGGGACTACCATATTGATCCAATGCCTAGTGGCAGTTCCTGTTTGTTGCATGTTTTTTGTTTCGCAGAAAATCCATATCAAACGGAGTCCAAACGGGATAAAAACTTACTGAGATTTTTTTTGTAATATATGTGAATTTTCGGAAGAAGAATCAACGCGAGACGATGAACGAAGGGGCCACGAGGTAGGCGGCGCACCCCAGGGGTGGGCGCACCCCTGACCCTCATGGCCACCCCGTCAGGCGGTTGGTGCCCTTCTTTCGCCAAAAGAAAGCCAATATCTGGATACAAATCGTGTTAAAATTTCAGCCCAATCGGAGTTACGGATCTCCGGGTATATAAGAAACGGTGAAAGGCCAGAATCTATAACGCAAAAATAGAGAGAGACAGAGAGACAGATCCAATCTCAGAGGGGATCTCGCCCCTCCGCCGCCATGGAGGCCATGGACCAGAGGGGAAACCCTTCTCCCATCTAGGGAGAAGGTTAAGGAAGAAGAAGAAGAAGAAGAAGAAGGGGGGCTCTCTCCCCCTCTCTCCCGGTTGCGCCGGAACGCCGCCGGGGCCATCATCGTGTGACGGCGATCTACACCAACACCTCCGTCATCTTTACCAAGATCTTTATCACCTTCCCCCATCTATCTATAGCAATCCACTCTCCCGCAACCCGCTGTACCCTCTACTTGAACATGGTGCTTTATGCTTCATATTATTATCCAATGATGTGTTGCCATCCTATGATGTCTGAGTAGATTTCCGTTGACCTATCGGTAATTGGTGAATTGCTATGATTGGTTTAATTTGCTTGTGGTTATGTTGTTGTCCTTTGGTGCCCATCATATGAGCGCGCACGTGGATCACACCATAGAGTTAGTTGTATGTTGGTAAGACTATGTATTGGAGGGCAAGAGTGACTATCGTGGAATTGTCACGGCAGATGTCCTATTGAAAGGACTTAGTCATGGAGCCATCGCAACTAGGAAGGTTAAAGGGGTTAATCGGGACAAAGGACAAGAGAGGTTTATACTGGTTCGGCCCCTTGTGCTGAAGGTAAATCCTAGTCCAGTTGTTGTGGTATTGCTAGGTTTTGATGACCAAGGAGCGAAATACGCTAGCTTGGCTCTCGATCTGTTGTTTCTTGCCCTAAGCTGCCGCCGAGTCGTCCCCTTATATACACGGTTGACGCCCTACGGCCTACAGAGTCCCGGCCGGCTCATACAACATGTCCGACTCGGTAACATCTTTTACATGCCTTGCCTTACAAGTCTTATCATACATGGTGGTTTATCCTCATGGGCCTTAAGCCGCCTCTGGGCTTCGGCCTACTACAAATCTTCTCATAAACCGTCACCTTGTGTAATCTTCGGGCTTCCTTTAGTTAACCCGCCATTGCTATTGACCCGGCCCCTCCTGGGCGGGTCATTCCTGGTAGTCATATCCCCAGCATTAGGCCCCGAGTTGATTTGAAATTTGTTCTTGTCAATCTCCAACACATAGACGAAATCCATCTTCTGCTGTTTTATAAAAGCTCTGGAACCCGCCATGATGTCATCTTCAAAAATTTTGGAAACCCGCCACAATGTCATCTATAACGAATCCTTATCTTAAATGGTTTCCGAGAATCGAGGCATCCATTTAGTTAGATAATCATTACTTTTAACCTTCCTCGATTTTTGCGCCTGCCTGTTCACCTATCTCCTTATAAATAGGCAGGGCTAGTCCTTCCTCTTTCTTCTTCCTTCTCTCGCCACCTCTCTACCGCTCGAGCTCCGCCACCGCCGCAGCGCTCACCGTCATCCTCAACTGTGGCCTCTACATCCCCCTGACCTCGTCTAGAGAATGGCGGCGACCCTCCGCAGTAGATCTGCATCCGTAAGCTCTTGTTGTCTCACACCTTAGATCTGCATTAGGGTTCACGAGTTTATTTCTTGAGTTCTTCGCTGTTCATCACAGATTCCTTGCAGTTTATCAAACGCACCCTCCTTTGATCTAAAAGAAGTATATAACCTATGTGGTAGTTGTTTTGAATCCGTTTCAGATGCTAGGAGATCTCTTTCTCTTGTACAAAGGTCCCCTTAGAACTGATGAACTCCTCTGTGCTGGTTTTTAGGTCTAGATTTATTTTTCTTTTTTGAACTATCTTGATCCAAAATAATAGCAATAGCTTGTGAAACTTGTTTATCTTAGTACTTAGTCAATTCTGTCTCAGACAATCTTCAAATATCTTTAGTCATGGTGGCTTATCATACCGGCTCATTTCTCCTTCATATATCATTAGCCCTTACTTAAGCCGCCATTACTCATCTGTACTACAATCATTTAACCTGTAATTCCACCAATTAAATTGAACCGGCAAATTACTTTCTTTTCAGCTTGCACTTTTTTCATCATGCCATCAAAAGCGCCAACAGTATGCAACTAGGTCCCTTCCACATTCACGGATGCCATTTTGAAGGATTTTGTCACCATCAGTTACTTGCCAGAGAAGAACATTATGTCCTATTGTGCTCCTGAGCCGGCCGAAGAACGGCCTCAGCCCAAAGACAGTGAAGTCATCATTTTTACTGATCACATGAATTGGGGTTTTTCACCACCTCGCTCAAAGTTCTTCAGAGACGTTCTGCATTTTTTCAAGCTTCATCCACAAGATCTTGGACCCAACTCCATATACAACATTTGCAATTTTCAAGTTCTTTGTGAGGTTTATCTTCAAGAAGAACCAACTGTTGAACTCTTCAGAGAGTATTTCTATCTGAACTGCCAGAATGAATGCACCAACGACCCTAGCTTGGAACTTGGTGGAACTTCGATTCAGCGCCGACAGGGCGATGTCTTTCCCTTAGTAGTCTTACCAAGCCATCCTGTCGTGGAATTGTCACGTCAGATGTCCTTAGTGTGAGGACTTAGTCGCGAGGCCAACGCATCTATGTGGTAGCTTGAGAGGGATTGAGCGGAATCGAGAGACGAAACACAAGACAAGGGTGTAGACAACTTCGGGCCCCAGGAAACATCATCTAGTAACAACCCTACATGCTGTTTGAGGCTAGATCTCATTATCATCACGAGGGAGTCGTCGTAAACCGGCTCTCCTCTAGTTGTTTCTAGCCCTAGAGATTGTTTCTTGCTTCTACCCCTTTGAGGAGCCCAGCCCCTCCTTATATATGTTGAAGGGGCGGGTTACATGTCGAGTCCAACTCGGACTTTAACTTAAACTATTTTGACTTCCCTTCCTGGGATTCTTAACGTCTGCCAGTTTAACATTGCTCCGCCGGTTTAACATTGTCTGTCGGTTTAACATTGTCTACCGGTTTAACATTGTTCTGCCGGTTTAACATTGTCTGCCTTAGCCATCTGTCTTCACTCTCTGTCTTAACTCTCCGCCGGTTTACCATCAACCGGTTTACCAAGTCCCACCGGTTTACAACTCCAGCCGGGTCATACCGCGGGGTATATCCCCGACACATCCCAAGGATTAGAACCAAACTTGGTTTTACTGCAAAGATACGTCGCCAGCTGACGAAAAACCACTATCGGGTTATCGCGTGGAGCGTCTTGACTCTAAGTTTGTGCTCCTTGACAAGCTGACTGTTGCTGAGTGTAAGAAGCTTATCCCCTCCATCAAAAGGATTCAAGCCTTATTGGGAAACGGCCTAACCGGAGTTGATCTGCTCCGTTGTTGGATCGCATGGCGGGTCATTCCTCTGAGCCACCGGTCCAACTTGATGTATAAATATGGCGGAGGCCCAGATGACCCTCTGCATCATAGCTCTATACAACTGACTGAAGAGGCCATTGTTGAAATGTCAACAACCCTCGTAAACCGCAAATACGAGGACTGCAGTAAAGTTGGATTGAATCCTTTCTGCAAGCTTAACCCGACACCAGAGGTAAGTCCCCTTGACTCCCTTTTTTTTCTTCAGTAGTTAAGTACTTGCATGACCTTTAACCTGTTATTTGCCTACAGGCCAAGTCTGACTTTTGGAAGGCAAAATACGATCATGAAGCTGCCAAGAAGGCTAGAGCCGCCGCCATAGCCGCCAAGAAGACGACCCGAAAGTCCAAGAAGAAAAGAACCGCCTCTGATATGTTCAAGCTGGATGATGTTTCTGCGTCGGAGGTAGCCCTTGACTCTCTTGGCCTGCTTTTTAACAATCTTATTGACACTGACTATTGCCAGGATGACACGAGGGCCAGCCAGGCAGTAGAAGAAGAGGTAACTATTTCCTCCGACTCAACCCCTTTGCCAAGATAGAAACCTCGAATGGTAACCCGGAAAGTAAGGTTTTCACACCCTTTGGCTTATTTGGATCCTCATTTTCTTTTGAAAAAGCAGCAACATGAAAGCCGCCGTCAGGCCCGGACCAATGACGATAATGAACTTCCCTCCGGCTTACTAAAAAATACTCGAAAATGCCAGAATGAAGTTTCTTTCACCTTTGTCTCTTGCTTTTATCAATGAATCTATTTCCTTACTCTCTTAACTTTATTTTTACTGTTGCAGGAGGTTTCTCGCTCTTCTGGCGATTCTTCACAAACTCAATTCCCAGCTTTCAAGACTGCCCCTGGGGAAGGAAAATTATCTTTCTTCTGCATCTTTGAGTCTGCACCATTTATACTAACTCATGAAACCATTCTTAGTGGTCAAGCAAAATCCAAGAAAGCCAAGGTGGCTAAGCCGGCAGAAGACCAGAAATACCCTGCTCCTGAACCGGCAATACCAACTCCTCTTGAACAATCTGAAGCACCAGAAGACCCTACTGTCCATGTTCAAGCAGACCCTCCTGAGCCATTAGTTGATGAGACCATTCTCAATTCGTCTACCGCTGAGCCATCTAGCTCAGCTAACCCGCCGACGACTTCTGACAATGATGTCTTAATTACTGGTAGTCGATTCGTTGAGCCGGGCAACCCAACCATACTGCCCTGGCACTCTGCCAAGCAAGAAGCTTTAGAAAGGCAGAAGGTGTGGTTTGACGTCTCTCACTACGCTCACCTGAAAGTCAGTGATGTGCTGTCTGGATACCTCAGTCATGTGCATTCCAGCCGTGACTCAGAAATTGAGATGGTCAAGCAACTGCAGCTGAAATATGAGGTACGTTCTCCGGCTTTCACTAGCTTACATATGCTCTGCCAGCCCCCAAGTCTCCGGATTATGATGAACCTGAATGATCTGTAGACTCGTGATATAGGTTTTCCTTAAATTCGGCATAAATTTCACCTGTAGTCCCCAAGGGCCGGCTCAATTTATCATGAATGAGCCGGTACTTGACTTCATAACTGCCTTGAATCAGTCCAAACAAATAGTGTGATCCGGCTCAACATGAAAAAAATTCCTTAATATCATGCATTAGCCCCCAAGTGCCAAGCATTATTACTTGTAAAACACTTGGGACTTTAAGCATAGAAGAGCCATTTTGCATCTAAAAAATTGCTTTGGCAGACATTAGCCCCCAAGGGCCGAGTGGTGTTGCATTGCAAATCACTTGGGACTTTAATCATTATAACCTTTATTGAAATAAATTTTAACACACCTGTGCATGTTTGTAGACCGCCCTAACTGAATTGGGCTCTCAATTGACTGCTGCAAAGGCCCGGCTGGGGGCTCAAGAGGCGGAGATAAAGAACGCTGACTCCAAACTCCAGTTGAGCCTCTCTGAAGCTGAAAAACTGAAGACCTGTTTTGATGTGGAGAAGAAATCCTGGGCCGATGAGAAAACCTTGCTGATACAGCGTGTTGAGACAGCGGAGGCGGCTCTCAAGGAGGTTACCACGGAGCTCACCAGCTTAAAAAACTGTGTGTCTCAGATGGTCTCTGCAATCTTTGGTGAGTGATTTGCATTAGTTACTTGCACTCTATTTTTGCCAGAAATATAAGCCGCCTGCTTAACCTTTTTGAAAATACTCAAAGGTCCACGGAGCAATAATTTGAGTCAAAACAGCGTGACAAAACTCAAGGTGGTTTACACCTTGGTGGAGCAACTGTATACTGGGGCTCAACGGGCGCTTGCTATTTTCTCCCCAGCCAATCAAGGACCCAACCTCTTGAGTGATGTTTTGAAGAAGCTATCTATTTTACCCGCCAGATTCCAAGAGGTCAAGTGGACTTGTGCAAAAGCCGGAGCCCTAACTGCTCTAAGCCTCTCCAAAGCCCGGGTGCCTGAACTAGACCCGGCTGATGTAGCCAAGGGGTATCCCCCTTTGAAGGAAGACGGGACTTTGTTTGATCAAGATGACTTTGTTGCTTGTGTGAGGGGGTTCGTCCTCATGCTACCATCCTTGACGAGGAAACCAACATTGATAAATATCAGCTGGGTTTTGTTGTTGATAATAAGAAGATGGCGACTCCTCGTATAAAGTGACATATCTTATCCCGTCGGTTCGCCAACACACCTTTGCCCTAGAAATTGACCCGGCTGGTCTAATTGACGATGAAGCTGAGTTCGTTGCTCTGGATGGCTTTGATTGGTCCAAGCCCAGCTTCCAACCAGTGGAGGGAGGTGAACCGGTGAGGGGGGAGTCATAACCGTCCGAATAATCTGGTCAAGACTTAATGAACCAGTCTTAGCTTGACATCTGCTTAGGAGAGAAAACAATTTTAACCTTTTGGGCTCTCAATGCCTTGTAATAGGTTAGCGTGAAAACTGCATGTTTTGCCTATGCCATCATGCGTATTATGTTGCATATGACTGTTTTAACCATCATGCATTATATCCTTGATCACATATGTAGTGTTGAAATCTGTTCCTGTATGCAAAAGATGAAAAAACTGTCCAGGCGATTTATTGCTAGACGGGTTAAAACACCCGATATATAACTATGAAATTATCATAGTAGAATAATCAGGACCAGATGTAAAGATAAACAAAGCTGAAAAAGCCTTTGATTAACGAAAAAACACAGATAAGTCTATTTATGAACGACAATGTCATATCTGTGTTCTTTGATTCTGAACTGCCGGCTTGTATGACCCGGACAGTAAGGGTGATAACCCAATCGTTGTCAATACTCCATATGCTTGATGACTGTTATACATTGGCAACTTATTGTCAAAGGACCAAGCCGGTTTAAATTGAAGCCAGCCTTATAGTTAGATTCGAGACAACAAAAAACCAATGAAACAAAAGAGAATCTTTCAAATAATGTAAATCAAGCATTAAGAAAAACTTGGAGGCTTCTGATTCGAATACGATCATGTAGCCCCCAGTGGCTTTGGCGTTGCGCCGATCAAAAGGGCACCGATAGCTATGTTCTCTTTGGTTCGAATACGACCTATGTTTGAACAGGAAGCCCCCAAATGACCTTGAGAGTTTTTTAACGACCCTGATTCGAATACGATCCAAGTCAGACTCAAAAGGGGTTATGCTATGATTCGGATACGATCAAGAAGCCCCCTAATGAGTTTGGCTTTGCACCGATCAAGAGGGTTACGACAACTATGTTCTCTTTGGTTCGAATACGACCTATGTTTGAACAGGAAACCCCCTGGTGACCATGAAGTTTAACGGCTAGATTCGAATACGATCATGAGCCGGACCAAAAGGGTTAAGCTAGATTCAAATACGATCAGCCCTCAACTGGTCATTTGAATAATTAGAATAATAAAGATATATGATCAAAAAAGGACAGAGGTCCTGCTTTATTACTAATCATAATATATACAACGTCAAAGTATGTATATTATGAGAGCCGGTGGCTCAAGTGTAGTAAGGCCGCAGATGAGCAATATTCCATGGTCGGCGGGTCTCCTCCTCCGACTTACGTGAGTCTCGAACATCGATAAGGTAATATGAACCGTTGTTTAAGTTCTTGCTGACCACAAAGGGTCCTTCCAAGGAGGGGATAGCTTGTGCGCATCAGACTGATCCTGGATGAGCCGGAGCACCAGGTCACCTTCTTGAAAGGTTCTGGACTTAACCCAACGGCTGTGATAACGGCGCAGGTCCTGTTGGTAAATTGCTGATCAGGTTGCTGCCAAGTCTCGCTCCTCATCTAGTAAGTCAAGCGCATCCTGTCGGGTTTGCTCGTTATCAGCTTCAATGTAAGCCGCCACGCGGGGCGAGTCATGATGAATGTCACTTGGCAGGACTGCCTCTGCTCCATAAACCATGAAGAAAGGCGTATAACCCGTAGACCTGTTAGGAATAGTATTGATGCTCCATATCACAGAAGGTAATTCTTCCACCCAACAACCCAGCGTCCGTTGTAAAGGAATCATAAGCCGTGGTTTTAAACCTTTCAGGATTCCCTGATTGGCTCGTTCAGCTTGACCATTGGATTGGGGGTGAGCTACTAATGAAACATCAAGCCAGATATGCTCCCGTTGACATAACTCTTCCATATCTCCTTGGGATAGGTTGGTGCTATCGTCAGTGATAATGCTATGTGGAAAGCCAAAATGAAATATCACCTTCTCTATGAATTGAACCGCCGTGGCCGCATCACACTTACTGACCGGCTCTGCCTCAACCCATTTTGTGAACTGGTCCACTGCTACTAAAAGGTGTGTCTTCTTATCTTTAGACCTTTTGAAAGGTCCAACCATGTCAAGCCCCCAGACTGCAAACGGCCAAGTGATTGGAATCATCCGCAATTCTTGAGCTGGCACGTGTGCTCGTCGTGCAAATTTTAGACACCCATCGCACCTACTGACCAGATCCTCCACATCAGCGTGAGCCGTTAGCCAGTAAAAACCATGACGAAAAGCTTTGGCCACAAGAGACTTTGAACCGGCATGATGGCCACAATCTCCTTCATGGATCTCACGAAAAATTTCTTGACCTTCTTCAGGAGAGACACAACATTGAAACGCTCCGGTGATGCTGCGATGATACAACTCACCACTGGAAATCGTCATTGACTTAGACCGCCGGATTATCTGTCTAGCCAAGGTCTCATCTTCTGGCAACTCGCCCCGGGTCATATAAGCCAAATACGGTACTGTCCAATCTGGAATGACATGAA
>NW_024118199.1:0-13363 GCF_003073215.2 Triticum urartu | reverse complement strand
GTACTACTGATAATCTCAAACTTGTTCCTCTTAACTTCAGTAGAAGAATTTCTGGGAATAGATAAATGTGTGTATGCAAAGTGTTGTGTGATGGGATGTGGCCTGTGGCTGGGTTAATTAGCTAGAGATCTCAATTAGCTATGCCGGGGCAGATCCTTTGTGTCTGTACAGTTTAGGCCAAGAAGAGAAGCAAACGTGCTACTCATCATTGCCATCATCCATCTCTACTCAAATTATGTTCATCTTTTTCAGTTCATCTTTGAAATTTCGGTCCATTTTCTGTTGGCAGGATGCGTAAAAAAAGTCGAAGGCAGCAACTCAAAAATAGATGAATATTGGAAGGAAGATGTATAAGGCTGAGAGGAAATATCATCTTGAGGTCCGTTACCCTTCAACTTATAGACATATATGCTCAGTTATTGTTGTGTAACATAGAGTTACCCTGGATGTAAATGCTCCTTCTCTTGTGTATTTCAGTTCAACATTTGGTGTTTCTTCAGGTCACTTTAGTGTGCATTTTCAGTACATCTTCCAGGTGAAGGAGCTTCCCTTCAGTTAATTTTGTTTATGTAGAAAAAAGATTGTGTCAAAAAATTGAAGGCATCAGTTCAAAAGGGTATAAGGCTGAGAGGAAGTGGTCTCAGGTCACAAAATTTCCACTGAGAAAAAATAGCCACAAACAGGTTGAGTTCACTACACAGAATCTGTTTGTTCAAAAGAGAAACAAGCTCATTATTACAACCCGGTGAATTCACAAAGGAAAAAAAATGGGAATTAAAAGAAAACTTGTAGAAGTTTGTTGTATGCAATTCTGAATGTTCGAGTCCCAAAACGAGAGAAGTACAAAACACCGTTGCAAAAAAAAGATAAAAAATAAACACACAAAGCATTTTATTTTTGGAAAAAATATCATTCAGTTCAACGATATAAACCATATAAGTTCAAGGACGATGATAACATAAACCATTGAAAAGTTATGAGGATAATCATACAAAAAAAGTAGAGTAAAGTCCAATCTATGAAAATACATCAGTACAAAAAAACACATATATCAGTACGAGTACTCTGTTTTTCAGACAGAAAAATAACACAATGAGAGAAATTCAAAATGATAAAAGTTCAAGTGGTAAAATGAGAGAAGTCCAACATATCTTCGCACAACAATGTTGAGTTCAAAAGAAAATACAAAACATTTTCATTTTATTAAAAATTCATTTAGTTCACATTTTGAATATATACTAATAAAATGTGTGGTGGCATTGTCCACATTTTGAATTTAAACCACTAGCTTTTTTATACACAAGGGCTTGTCCTGGGAGAGCCCTATATAGGCATGAGCACTACTGCTACAAACTTTAATCCCCCATTTTTCGGCCTATAGAGCATTAGAAAAAAGTTCAATTTTGAAAATTCATTCAGTTCTCTGGTTAGTAGACTAGTGGTTCATCTTGCTAAATCTTGTGGTTTAAAGTTTCTTTTTTGTTACAGCAGTTCAGTGTGTATTTTAAGAAGAAAAACCAACAATGGCAGCTGCACTGGAGCCGCAGGACTACTATTGCTGATAGGTTTGTGAACTAATAAACATTCTTTTTATGTTCCCGTGATGTTTCATATTTTTGTGAACTGGTAGTTGATGCTCTTTGTGGACTGATAGCTGATACTTTTTGTTAACCGATAAACTGAATAAATGAGATGGATGTATTATGAGGCTGCGAAAATGATGTAAAAATATGTGCAGTTCAGCGGATGAGTATTATGCATGTCCTTCTAATCTGAAGGTAGTGGCACCACTAAGAAAAACAAAATAATCAGTTTTTTGTAGCCACGGAATGGGCATTTGGCTCAGTAATCTTCCATTGCTAGAGGTACTGCCTCTTGAGTTAATTTATGAAACTGAAATCATCCTTTTTATGTTTTCGTGTTGTCAAATAAAACCAATTTTTTTGGACATGCAGCACTCAAGCCGTTCACCCTTGCCACCACAAGCCGTTCACCTCCGCCACACGAGGCCGTGCGACGATGCAATATCAGAACGTTCACCTCTGCCACAGGAGGCCGATGCAACGCTAAGAATGTTTTGTTCTTTTTCAGTACATGTTTTGTGTGCTTTTTAGTACACCTACTTAACGATTCTATGTCCAATTTCCCCTGTTTAAGTGTTCTTCCTATAGCACAACATGAGTTGTGTGTTATGCCTTAATAAGCATTTGAGAAAACCTTGTATGGATCGAAACTAGCATATGTTATGTTCTATTCTTGTAAATGAAGCTCCACTTTTGTTTTGTTTGAGGTTACTTGACATAAAAATTAGTATATGTTCTATTGTAAAAACATATCTAAAATGTCATGATGCATGCTAGCAGAAATCTGAAAATACACTCAGCTCAGTTCCTATATTTTATTTCAGTTCAATTTAGAACTATTTGCAATTGTTTAGACTTGAGTGTTTCTATATTTTATTTCAGTTCAATTTAGAAGTATTTACAACTGTTCAGACTTGAGTTTACAATAGAAAAACATTTGGAAGTTTAGTGAGCGAAAATACTTGTTAGATTCATTTAAAAAGTGTCGTACAGTTCAACTTTTATATATAATAAATTCATAATGAAATGTGGAAACAATTCAATATGTGTGTGTGTTAAAAACATAACAGTACAGAGAAATTTGGTACGTACTCATCGAAAAAAATTGCATCAGTTCGAGAGGCACGGAAAAGAAAATTTGGTGCCAATAAAGTTTGAGGGAAAAAACAACTTTAAAAGGAAACGTGAGAAGCTCACAAATTAATTCTGTGACATTGACGTCCAAATTCTACAACTGATCCGTACAAACAAAAACGGTCGTCCGTTCTACAAAGGAAAATTGGTTTAATTAAAAATATTGATTAGTACAAGTTAAAAATGGTCGTCCCTTCGAAATAAAAGAAATGACAGAAATTCAAATTGTAAAAAATGGTAAAAGTACAACTCATAAAATAAGAGAAGTCCACAACATCGTTGTAAAAAAATGTTTAGTTCAAAAAAAGAATAAAAAAACATTTTGTTTTTGAAAAAAAAATATCATTTAGTTTGATGATATAAACCATGAGAGTACAAGGCCGACGATACAATAACATTCAGTTCAACAATAAAAACCATGCAAGTTCAGGGTTAGGATACAATAAACCGTTAAAAATTTACGAGAAAAATATTACCCAAAAAACAGAGCAAAGTCTAGTTAGTGAAAACACGCTTAGTACAAACCCATGCAAGCATCAGTACAAGTACTTTTTTCGGAACCATTTAAAATTACTCTACAAAAAATAGTTCAGTACAAACATACACATATATCAGTACGACTACTCTGTTTTTCAAACGAGAAAACAGTAGGATCCGTCATACCGTATTCAAGATTACTCTTAAACGTTTGCGAAGTAGAGAAAACGTCCAACATGACTAAGTTTTGCATTTTCGATAGCTATCCAACGGTATATTATTTGCCCCATTTCGACAAACTTTTTTAAAAAACCGCATTCAAAACCAATTTTAACCGTATTTGAATTCGTATTTAAAATGTAAGGAATTAGAAAAAACTTTCTATACGCAAAAGTTGCGCATTTTCCATAGCTTTCCAACGCCGTATCATTTGCGTCAATCCGATAAACCGTTTGCAAAAAATAGTGAAAAAACATTTCGCCCAGAATTTCATCATTTTTCAAATTACTTTTAAATCATATAAAATTTGAAAAAATATGAAAGATGCGGATTTTCATAAGCTTTCCAACGCCATCTCATTTGCTCAATTCTGACAAACCGTTTGAAAATTAAGTCCAAAATACGATTCACGTTTTCGGTTTTGAAAAAACGGTTTTTTCAAAACTGCTCTTAAATCATAATTTTTTGGTAAAAACAAATTATAAGATTGTAATGTGGATGTCAAGAGCTTTCCAACGATATATTACACGCCCCATTTCGACAAAAAAAATTACAATAAAATTTGAACTAAAGAAGACGATTTTTAGCAGCAACAGAAAAGCATCAGTTCAACTGCTCGAATTTCATCAGTTCAACCGCTTGATTTCATTAGTTCAACTAGGGTAACAGAATAATATTCTGTTATGCGTAACAGAATAGTCCAGAATAATACAACACTTACTTCGAGCAGTAATTTCCATGCTCGCTTGCCCTACTCATAACAACACCTGTTTCTTTTCAGGGTTTTTCTTGTGTTGTTTTTATCCCTTTTTCTTATTTTTATTTTTAATTATCTTTTTCCTTTTTCATGTTTTTCTGCTTTTGAACTTCATGATCATTTTCAAATTCAAGATATTTTTGAACATGTGAAATTCTCTAATCCTAAATAGTTTTAAACTCGTGAACATTTGTATCCTTGAACACTTAGAGGTTTTCGCAAACATACTTGGAAACAGGTCTGGGGCCGGTTCTGGAACCTTATTGTTGTTATAGCAAGGTTCCATTGGTTTTTGTTGTTCTTCCATCGATTTTTTTTATTCTATTTTTTCTACCGGTTTTTCTCTTGCTTCATTGTTTCTTTTTTATCTGTCTGTATTTGTTTACTTTATCTTTTAAACTTAATCTTTTAAAATTAATTAATATTTTTCGTGAACCTATTTTAACTCATGAACAGTTTTTATATTCATGGAAAAATTAAATTTGTGAGCATTTTCAAATCTATGTTTTTTTTCAATTCATGAACATTCCTCAGATTCAAACATTTGCATCCGCCAACATTTTTTCTAATTTTTGGAAACTTCTTATATTAATGAAGAATTTTGAAATTTTCACGAACCTCTTTTAAATTAGTGAATGTTTTTTCATGCATGAGCAGTTTTTGAATTAATAAAAAAAATTAAGTTCTTGATTTTTTCTAGTCATGAACATTTTAAAATTCTAGAACTTTTTTTACTTTAGGAATCATCCTGGAATTCGTTATTACTGTATGAATTCATGAATGTTTCCAAATTCGCTAATATTTTTTGAGTTTGTGATTTTTTTGAATTAAATATCCTTTTGTAATTTGGGAACAATATTTTAATTCATGAATGCTTTCTCGATCACAAGTTTTTTTGAATTCCTATATTATTACAACTTAAAAGTAAATTGACCAAAATGTAAAAAAAGGAAAAAAAATGGTGTGAGGTTCTATCGCCAGCTTTGTCTATGGTCGCCAGGCGAGACCAATGTCGCGCAGGCGAAGCGACCGGCCTGCTCGCTATGAGTGATACATAGCCGAGTGGAGGTCTCGTCATGTGAAAAAAAAACAGACCAGTCCTTATTAAGCGCTTCGGGCGGTGTTTTCTATTTTTGGTTTTTGAGAAGCCGGCCACCCTCTATGCTGGGCTTGGCCCATTTACACCTTTTTAGCATTCAAAAAAATGTGGCGAGGGTATTTGAAGTCCAACCGTGATGTTTAATATGAGACACAGTAACCAACTTGACCAAGCTAACTCCGTATGCCCAATTGCTTCTCTTTTTGCTTTTTGTGTGTGTGTGTGATCTGGTTTTATTTTTCTTCTTTATTTTATTTTGTCTGGCCAGTTTTTCCTTTACTTTTTTATCCTTTTCTTTTTCTACTATTTTTTATTTTTCTTAATTCACAAACTTTTCTCAAATTCTTAAATCTTTCTAAAAATCGATAAACTTTGTTAATACTCATACACTTTTTACAATTTATGATCATCTATAAAAAGTCATGAACTTTTTTTGAATTCATGAATTTTTTCAAACCCGTGAACATTTTTCAAATCCATGAACCTTTTTTGTTTCCTTTATTTCTTTTCTTTTTGTTTTTTTTTCATTTCTTAAATGGCTGAAATTTTTTAAAATTTTAAAACTTTTTGTAAATTCATGAAATTTTCTAAAAAATTGTGATCTTTTTTTGATTTTTTGCGAACGCTGCGTTTGTATGTTCCCATTGGAGGCTTGGAATCTGAATTGGTATTGTAATCTTTTAATTCATGTGTTTGGTTGCACAACGAATTGGCAGGTTGTAATGAAACGGAAACGATGGCTGAATTACATCCCATGCGAAGTGCCTGCCCATGATACGGAGCCCTCCCGCTCTGAATCGCGCTGAAATCAGCCTACCTGCAAAACATACCCCTTCGAGCGACCAGAAAAAAGAAGGGGATAGGAGAGGCTGACCGCGACGACCTAGCGGTGGCACATGTGCCTTCCTCCCCTCTTCCCCAGCTCCTGCTCACCGTCCCCTTGAGCCACTTCCTGCCATGGAGTCCAACGGTGGCACAGGTGCCTTCCTTCCCGGCCGGCCCCACCCTCCTCCTCGGCCGCCATGCCCCACCGTCCTTAGCCACGCCTGGCAGTCCTCCCTGCCCGCCATCCCCCGCCCCCTCTTCTAGTCGATTGACCCTCATGCTCGCCGGCGTGGAGGTCCTCAGCTCTGGATCTCGCAGCCGTGGGAGTTTCCCATACACGAGAGGTCGCGCCTGCATGAGCTTGGACCATCATGCTCGCCAGTGTCACTCTATCCTGGTCGCGGATGGTCGGCTAACCGTCGGGGACGACTGCGTCCTGTGCTCCTCACTGCTGCTCGGTCGGCTCCGTTCATGGCGCAACTCATGCAAAACGCCAATTCCATTGTATGGCATCCAAACATAACATTGGTATTGCTAGCTTGTCTAATTCCAACATGCAATATTTCATACATCCAAACATCTGTATTGGTATTGGAGCCCATTGCAATACAAAGGTTGATTTGGTATTGGATCCAATGCAATTCAGAGGCTCTCAATGGAGACATCCAAACACAGTGTAACATTTTTTAAATTATGAGATTTTCCAAGTCGTGAAGTTTTCTCAAATCTATAAACTTTTTTCCGAATTGAGAGAGCCTTTTTCTCGTTTACAAACCTCTTTGGATTTTAATGAAGTTTTTTCATATTCGTGGTCGTTTTTAAACCCATGAGATTTTTTCAAACTCGCGAACTTCAAATTTATGAAATATTTTTTCAAATTCATGGTTTTTTTTATTTCACAAAATTCATGAACTTTTTCAAATTCATTTACTATTTAAAATGCATGAACTTTTTGGAAACTAATGAACTCTTTTTTCCAGTTTCATGAAATCCATGAACTTTTCAAAATCCATGTTTGTTCTTTGAATCTTTGAACTTTTTTAAAACTTCTGAACTTTTCCCAAACATAAGTCACAATTTTCAAATGTAGTCCACCTAGTTCAAAATTGGTTGACCCATTTTCAAATTTAGTTCAACCAATACAAATTTTGCTCACCAACTTTCAGAATATATTTCACCTAATTCTAATTTTTTTTCACAAGTTTTCAAAAATGAGTTCACAAATACAAATATAGTTCACCAAATTCAAATTTAGTGCTCCCATTTTCAAACTTAGTTCACAAAGAATTAAAGTTCAGTTCACAACATTCAAAATTATGCATTTAAATTTTATTTCACTCATTTCAAATTTAGTTCACCTAATATATATTTTGTGTACCTATTTTCAGATTTAGTTCACTAAATACAAATTTTGTTCAACATTTAAAAAAAACTTTGTTCACTCGTTCAAAATTATTTCACTAAATACAAATATAGCTCACGTAATTCAATATCTTTCATAGATTTTAAAATTAGGTCCCTTATTTAAAATTTAGTTCAACCATTTTCTAATTTAGCTAACCCAATTTAGAATTAAATCCCTAATTTTCAAAATTAGTTAGCGAATTCAAATCTTGTTCACCCTTTTGAAAAGTAGTCACCAAGGCACCGTAATGCAAATGGTGTTCACCCATTTCAAAATTAGTTCACCAAATACAAATTTGTTCACCTTTTTTTGATATTTGTTCACAAATACACTTACAGTTCACCCATTTTTTAATTCGTGAACTTTTTTCAAATTTGGAACTCTTTTCAGTTTCATGTTTTTTTAAATCCCTAAAAAATTCAAATATGTGTACCTTTTCATATTCACGGAATTCTTCAAATCTCTTGTTTTTTTCCAGAAAACTAGGTGTCTTATGAGAATTTGTTAAATTCTCAACTTTTTCAGAAAACCGGGTGTCTTGACTTTTCCTTCTAGAGCTAGCAGCTACTTTTTTTAATAGGATCACCCAACAAGTATATAAAAATAAATTGTTGTGGACTAATTAAAAAAAGCTTGGTCTTATCTTTCTTCCATGTTATTTTTTCATTAGTTGCAATTCAAAAAATATATATATATACAGAATTGTTCAGACAAAATTTTCAAAAGATTTTCAAATATATTACAAGGAAGCTTTTATTTATTTTTCAAAAGTTTAACAAATAAAAAAAATTCCCAACCAAAACTCAAGTTTTTTTCCTTTTTACAAAAAATATAAAGAAAGTTCATGAAAATCACAAAATTGTTTTAACTGTATAGTAGGAACAACAATAAGGGATTAAGGAGGGAGAGGATGAAAGTAGATTGCACTTCTCTGACTACTTGTAAACCAAATATACAAAAGATGATGTGATTCATGCTTATAGGAAAAATATAAAAAGGAAATACAAGGGAACAAGGAATGCGAGCATGGATCAAATACCACTTTTCAGGAGTGCAAATAGAAACTCACACCATCCTTTAAAAACAATGATACCGCTGATGTGATCTATGTTACTAGAAGATCAGGATTCAGTCCAAAGATCATCAAATAGTTTTAACCTTCTATAACTTGGGTGTTTCATACTAGAAAGGGCGCATGCAAGCAGGGGAGGCACGCGGTTATAGATAGTAGAGATTGAGCAACTGCTATAGATATGTCCTAGAAACGGAGTACTTCCATTCTTGTTTGATACTATAATATAGAACATAGAGGAGGGTAGAACATATAAGGTGTCTATAACCTTTACTAGCTAGTTAACCACGAAGGCCCTACCTGAGCTCCCGGCGGTGCCGCTCTGTCGTTGTTGTCGCTCACCGACCGAGCCTTAGCTCGAGGTCAATGTTCACGTTGTTGTTTCCTTCCACCGGCTGCGTGTCTATCCCCTCGTGGTTGATTGTTGCTGTCGGCTGCGTGACTATCTCGTCATGGGTGCTTGTTGCCGCCAGCTGCATCGGGGGCAGGACATCCCCTTGGCCGCACCCTAGTGGGGGCTGGTGCGCAACAACTCCTTGCCCCCACCCTGGCTGAAGCGGGAGCGGGATCGGGTAGGATGCGGTCCGTGGCAGGAAAAGGAACCTTAAGTATTTTTTAGCCAGTAGAGATTATTGTAAAACTAAACTTATTTATGTGTTCTTTTGATAAATTATATACATGTGTGTAGAGGAGGAGCTAGAAGAAATCTGTCGGAGATGTCCAAAGATAGAATATGAGTTGCAAAATCAAACTTATTGACACATTTTATTCATAAAGTATAAACTAGTTTGAAGTGGCGGCGGAGCTAGACGTAATATATCGAGGGAGGGCCAAAGAGAGAATATGAGTGTTCAGGGTAGGGGAATAAAAAATCTCATTCCCATAAAAAATATTCATAAATAAGCTCAAACCTAGGGGGCATTGCCCCCTCAGCTTAACACGTAGCTCCACCTCTGCTAGCATTGCCCCCCTTGGAATTAAGGGGGGCAAGCGGGTTGGTTGAGATTGCACTTCGGACGATGACCGAGCATGACGCGGTCTGTGGGAGGAAAAAGAACCTTAAGAATTTTTTAGATAGTAGAGATTGAGCAACTGCTATAGATACGACCTAGATACAGAGTGTTTTCGTTCTTATTTGATACTATAAGATAGAACATAGAGGAGGTAGAACATATATGGCGTCTATAATCTTTACTGGCTAGTTCACCCGCGAAGGCTCCGCCTCAGCTCCCGGCTGCGTGTCTATCTCATCGTGGTTGATTGTTGTCGTCGGATGCATGGCTATCTCGTCGTGGGTGTTTGTTGTCGCCGGCTCTATCTGGGGCGGGACTTCCCCTTGGCCCCACCCTGGCGGGGGCTGGAGCGGAAAAACTCCTTGCCCTGAATCCTTTAGCCGGCTGCGTGTCTATCTCATCTTGGTCGATTGTTGCCGTCGGCTGCATGACTATCTCGTCGTGGGTGTTCGTTGCCGCCGCTGCTTGCCCCGACCCTGGCTGAAGTGGGAGGGGGACCAGGGAGGGCACGGTTCGTGGCTGGAAAGGGAACCTTAAGTATCTTTAGGTAGTAGATATTATTGCAAATTAAACTTCTTGATTTGTTCTTTTGATAAATTATATACTACTGTGTAGAGGAGGAGCTAGAGGAAATATGTCGGAGATGTCCATAGATAGAATATGAGTTTCAAAATTAAACTTATTGACACGTTTTATTGATAAAATATATACTAGTATGCAGTGGCGATGGAGCTAGACGCAATCTATCGAGGGAGGGCCAAAGAGAGAATACGAGTGTTAGGGGTAGGGGAATAAAAAAATCTCATTCCCACAAAAATATATTCATAAATAAGCTCAAACCTCGAGGGCCCCTCAGCTTAACACGTAGCTCTACCTCTGGTAGCATTGCCCCCCTTGGAATTAGGGGGCGCAAGCGGGTTGGTTGAGATTGCGCTTCGGATGATGACCGGGAAGGACACGGTCTGTGGGAGGAAAAGGAACCTTAAGAATTTTTTAGATAGTAGAGATTGAGAGACTACTATAGATACGACCTAGATACAGAGTGTTTCCATTCATCTTTGTTACTATAAGATAGAACATAAAGGAGGGTAGAACATATATGGCATCTATAATCTTTACTGGCTAGTTAACCCACGAAGGCTCCGCCTGAGCTCCCGGTGGCGCCGCTCCATCGTTGTTGTCACTTACCGACCAAGCCTTGGCTCAAGGTCAATGTTCTCATTTTTGTTTCCTTTAGCCGGCTGCGTGTCTATCTCATCTTGGTCGATTGTTGCCGTCGGCTGCATGACTATCTCGTCGTGGGTGTTTCTTGCCGCCGCTGCTTGCCCCGACCCTGGCTGAAGTGGGAGCGGGATCAGGTAGGACACGGTTCGTGGCTGGAAAGGGAACCTTAAGTATCTTTAGGTAGTAGATATTATTGCAAATTAAACTTCTTGATTTGTTCTTTTGATAAATTATATACTACTGTGTAGAGGAGGAGCTAGAGGAAATATGTCGGAGATGTCCATAGATAGAATATGAGTTTCAAAATTAAACTTATTGACACGTTTTATTGATAAAATATATACTAGTATGCAGTGGCGATGGAGCTAGACGCAATCTATCGAGGGAGGGCCAAAGAGAGAATACGAGTGTTAGGGGTAGGGGAATAAAAAAATCTCATTCCCACAAAAATATATTCATAAATAAGCTCAAACCTCGAGGGCCCCTCAGCTTAACACGTAGCTCTACCTCTGGTAGCATTGCCCCCCTTGGAATTAGGGGGCGCAAGCGGGTTGGTTGAGATTGCGCTTCGGATGATGACCGGGAAGGACACGGTCTGTGGGAGGAAAAGGAACCTTAAGAATTTTTTAGATAGTAGAGATTGAGAGACTACTATAGATACGACCTAGATACAGAGTGTTTCCATTCATCTTTGTTACTATAAGATAGAACATAAAGGAGGGTAGAACATATATGGCATCTATAATCTTTACTGGCTAGTTAACCCACGAAGGCTCCGCCTGAGCTCCCGGTGGCGCCGCTCCATCGTTGTTGTCACTTACCGACCAAGCCTTGGCTCAAGGTCAATGTTCTCATTTTTGTTTCCTTTAGCCGGCTGCGTGTCTATCTCATCTTGGTCGATTGTTGCCGTCGGCTGCATGACTATCTCGTCGTGGGTGTTTCTTGCCGCCGCTGCTTGCCCCGACCCTGGCTGAAGTGGGAGCGGGATCAGGTAGGACACGGTTCGTGGCTGGAAAGGGAACCTTAAGTATCTTTAGGTAGTAGATATTGTTGCAAATTAAACTTCTTGATTTGTTCTTTTGATAAATTATATACTACTATGTAGAGGAGGAGCTAGAGGAAATATGTCGGAGATGTCCACAGATAGAATATGAGTTTCAAAATTAAACTTATTGACACATTTTATTGATAAAATATATACTAGTATGCAGTGTCCATGGAGCTAGACGCAATCTATCGAGGGAGGGCCAAAGAGAGAATATGAGTGTTAGGGGTAGGGGAATAAAAAATCTCATTCCCACAAAAATATATTCATAAATAATCTCAAACCTCACGGACGATGGCTGGACAGGATGCGGTCTGTGGGAGGAAAAGGAACCTTAATTTTTTAGATAGTAGAGATTGAGCAACTGTTATAGATACAACCTAGATACAGAGTGTTTCCGCTCTTATTTGATACTACAAGATAGAACATACAGGAGGGCAGAACATATATGGCGTGTATAATATTTGCTGGCTAGTTAACCCACGAAGGCTCCGCCTAAGCTCCCGGCGGCACCGCTCCATTGTTGTTGTCGCTCACCGACCGAGCCTTAACTCAAGGTCAATGTTCTCATTGTTGTTTCCTTCAGCTGGCTGCGTGTCTATCTCGTTTTGGTTGATTGTTGCCGTCGGCTGAATGACTATCTCCTCGTGGGTGTTTGTTGCCACCTTGCATTTCCCCCGACCCTAGCTGAAGTGGGAGCGGGATCAGGTAGGTGTTGGAAATATGCCCTAGAGGCAATAATAAAAGCGTTATTATTATATTTCTTTGTTCATGATAATTGTCTTTATTCATGCTATAACTGTATTATCCGGAAATCGTAATACACGTGTGAATACAAAGACCATAATATGTCCCTAGTAAGCCTCTAGTTGACTAGCTCGTTGATCAACAGATAGTCATGATTTCCTGGCTATGGACATTGGATGTCATTGATAACGGGATCACATCATTAGGAGAATGATGTGATGGACAAGACCCAATCCTAAGCATAGCACAAAGATCGTGTAGTTCGTTTGCTAGAGCTTTTCCAATGTCAAGTATCTTTTCCTTTGACCATGAGATCGTGTAACTCCCGGATACCGTAGGAGTGCTTTGGGTGTATCAAACGTCGCAACGTAACTGGGTGACTATAAAGGTGCACTACAGGTATCTCCGAAAGTGTCTGTTGGGTTGACACGGATCGAGACTGGGATTTGTCACTCCATATAACGGAGAGGTATCACTGGGCCCACTCGGTAATGCATCATCATTATGAGCTCAAGGTGACCAAGTGGTTGATCACGGGATCATGCATTACGGTACGAGTAAAGTGACTTGCCGGTAACGAGATTGAACAAGGTATTGGGATACCGACGATCGAGTCTCGGGCAAGTAACATACCGATTGACAAAGGGAATTGTATACGGGGTTGTTTAATCCTCGACATCGTGGTTCATCCGATGAGATCATCGTGGAGCATGTGGGAGCCAACATGGGTATCCAGATCCCACTGTTGGTTATTGACCGGAGA
>NW_024118198.1:0-10492 GCF_003073215.2 Triticum urartu | reverse complement strand
AATAATATGCCCTCTGATTTTGAATCTAATATTAAAGAATTTATTACTTCGCAAAAGAATTTCAATGCTTTGATTGAAGAAAAATTGCTTAAGCTTGATGAGTTGGCTAGGAACGTTGATAGAATTTCTCTTGATGTTGATTCTTTGAAACTTAGACCTATTCCACCTAAGCATGATATCAATGAGTCTTTCAAAGCCATGATAATTTCCATTGATGAGTGCAAAGAAAGAACTGCTAGGATGCGTGCTAAGAAAGATGCCTTTATAAGAGCGTGTTCTTCTAGTTCCTATGAAAATAAAGATGAACATCTAAAAGTTATTGATGTGTCCCCTATTAAATCTTTGTTTTGCAATATGAATCTTAATAATCGAGGGACTCCTGGATTAGGAGGTCTCCGGACAACCAGACTATTTCCTTTGGCCGGACTGTTGGACTATGAAGATACAAGATTGAAGACTTCGTCCTGTGTCCGGATGGGACTCTACTTTGCGTGGAAGGCAAGCTAGGCAATACAGATATGGAAATCTCCTCCCTTGTAACCGACCTTGTGTAACCCTGGCCCCCTCCAGTGTCTATATAAACCGGAGGGTTTAGTCCGTAGGACAACAGACAATCATGCCATAGGGTAGCTTTTAGGGTTTAGCCTCTACGATCTCGTGGTAGATCAACTCTTGTAATACTCATATCATCAAGAACAATCAAGCAGGACGTAGGGTATTACCTCCAGCAAGAGGGCCCGAACCTGGGTAAAACATCGTGTCCCCTGCTTCCTGTTACCATCCACCTTAGACGCATAGTTCGGGACCCCCTACCCGAGATCCGCCGGTTTTGACACCGACATTGGTGCTTTCATTGACATTTCCACTGTGCCGTCATCATAAGCGGGGATGGCTCGTCTCGTTGCTAAGGACAACATCACTTATGGGGGAGCCCTTGCTGTAGGCCAAACTCTCCGACTAGGCGGCTTCGTCATGACCGCCCGCTCGGCCGTTGCACCGACGATGACTTCTCGGGTCATCGATAATAGCCTCCACATTGGCTCAAAAGTCGCTGAGCAGATGGATCCAATGGAGATCTCCTCTTTTAACGACCTCTTGGATTGCATCACCGCTCTGGGAGTCGCTACGGACTACGATCAGATCGGGCATAAACCCGACCAAAGGGAGATTAACTCTCCGCCGGTCACCCATCAAATAGCGGTGGTGGAGGAGCAACGCGACGGTTCTCCCTCTATCCTGAGGATGAACTATGTCCAGATTCCCGAGCTCTCCGAGCCGGATACCCGCTCACGGGAGGACATCACCCTAACCCTGAACCTAGAATTAGGTCGCATACTGAACTCGCGGAGCAACATCCCAGGGCCCGAGCTTCCAAGATCGGAAACTCCCCTGCCCCAGGATCTCAGATTGGGTCTAGGTCCGGACTTAAATCAGGTCCAAAACACCCCAGAACACCCTCCCGAGGATAACAAGACAGTATTAATAGTCTTCGAGACCTTCGCCTCAAATAATAGGCGTAAGCGAGTACTCCGCAGCCTCGCCGAAGTCTGCCACATTGCAGCAATAAACCCATGGAGCGACATGGCCATTACTTTCAATGCCAGTGACGAACATAAATTCCGAACAGCCCGAGCACCAGCCGCTTTGGTCCTCAGTCCAATCATGGACGGCTTTCGGCTCACTAATGTGGTCATGGACGGCGGCAGCGGATTAAACCTCATTTATGAGGAGACTCTTAAAAAAGGGAAATAGACAGAAACCGTATTGAGCAAAGCACCACGACCTTCCGAGGAATCATCCCCAGTCGGGAGGCACGTTGCACTGGGAAAATCACACTAGATGTTGTATTCGGCAGTCCGGAGAATTGCAGGTCCGAAGAAATCACATTCCAAGTGGCCCCGTTTAGCAGTGGATACCACGCCCTTCTAGGGCGGGAGGCATTCATGATCTTCCAAGCCATACCCCATTATGGGTACATGAAGCTCAAAATGCCGGGCCCAATGGAATCATCACTCTAGCTAGTGATCCAGACATAGCACTCCGCGCCGAGAACAAAACAGCCGCACTAGCCCTTGAGGCATTATCCGAAGCCCTTGTGGCGGAGGAATTAACCACGCTGTGCTCCATAGTGGACAGGGACGACATGATACTAGACAAAATATCCAAGTCCACCTCCTTTAAACCAACGGATGAAATAGTCAAATTCCATGTCCATCCAACGGACCCCACAAAAACAGCATCCATTGGAGCACAGCTAAACCCCGTCGTAGATGCCGCACTACAGGAGTTCCTGCGCGCGAATTGGGACATATTTGCCTGGCATCCTTCAGACATGCCAGGAATCCCATGCAGGCTGGCCGAGCATAGCCTTAACATTCTAAAAGGATTCAGGCCGGTCAAGCAGACTCTTCGGTGTTTCTCCGAACCTAAGCGACAAGCCATGGGAGAGGAGCTAGCCAAATTACTGGAGGCCTGATTCATTAGAGAAATGAAGCATCCGGATTGGCTAGCAAACCTGGTGATGGTGCCAAAGAAGGACAAATCCTGGCGCCTATGCGTCGAGTTCAAGGACCTTAATAAGGCTTGCCCACAGGATCCCTTCCCCCTCCCTCGCATCGATCAAATTATCGACGCTACCGCAGGACACGGCTCATTGTGCTTCCTCGACGCATACTCCGGTTACCACCAAATTAAGATGGCGGAGTCCGACCAAGCCGCAACGGCATTCATCACTCCATACGGCCCCTTGTGTTTTAACACAATGCCCTTCGGGCTCAAAAATGCCGGCGCAATGTATCAATGCATGATTCAGACGTGTCTGGAAAACAGATCGGCAAAACAATGGAGGCATACGTCGACGATGTGGTCATTAAAACCAGACACGTCGACTCCTTACTAGACGACTTGAGGCTCACGTTTGACAATCTCCGAACATACGACATTAAGCTCAATCCCGAAAAATGCGTTTTCGGCGTACCCGCCGGAAAGCTCCTGGGCTTTATAGTCTCCAGCAGAGGAATTGAAGCAAATCCGGCCAAAATCTGGGCCTTGTCATAGTTGGCTATGCCAACTGACCTCAAGCAAATGCAGAAGTTAACTGGATGTGTGGTGGCTTTAAGCCGCTTTATCTCCCGACTAGGAGAAAAGGCACTCCCCTTTATCGCCTTCTTCAGCGCACCGAACACTTCGAGTGGACGGACACAGCCACGGCCAGACTAGAGGAAATAAAAGCCATCCTGGCCACCAACCCAATCTTGGCCACACCAGATGTTGGCGAACCAATGCTATTATATATAGCGGCAACTCATCAAGTTGTAAGAGCAGTGCTCCTCGTCGAACGAGAGATGAACGGACATAAATTCCCACTTCCAAAGCCAGTATATTATGTATCCACCATCCTCACTCCATGCAAATCATGGTACCCACATTATCAAAAGATAGCATACGCGGTATTCATGGCATCCCGGAAATTACGACACTACTTTCAAGAGTGTTCAATTATGGTGGCCTCCGAAGTACCACTCAACGACATAATAAACAACCGCGATGCCACGGGCCGGATCGCCAAATGGGCTATCGAGCTCCTCCCGTTCGACATAACATATAAACCATGGCGAGCCATTAAGTCGCAAGTACTGGCTGATTTAGTAGCCGAATGGACAGAAGCCGAACTCCCTAAAGAGTACGGCGCAGACTCCAATTGGATCATGCACTTCGACGGCTCTAAGATGCTGGCTGGTCTGGGGGCTAGCGTCGTCCTGACGTCCCCCACTGGAGATACAGTGCAATACGTACTCCAAATACTATATACAGACTCCAATAACGCAGCTGAATACGAGGCCCTATTACACGGTCTCCGGATGGCAGTCTCCATGGGCATTCAACGCCTGGAGGTGCATGGGGACTCGAACCTCGCAATATCCCAAATAAATGGAGACTTCGATGCCAAGGATCCAAAAATGGCAGCATATCGCAACGCCGTCCTCAAAATGTCAGCTCGGTTCGAGGGGCTTGAATTCCACCACGTGGCTCGGGAAAACAACCAGGTGGCGCACATCCTCGCCCGTATCGGCGCTAAACGCGACCCTGTCCCACCGAACATCTTCCTGGAAAAACTGTTCAAACCATCCGTTGTATAGGAAGGGGACACTGGCAACAATAGTCCGGACCCAGCCAAAACCCCAGATAACGAACATTCTGATACAATCGGAGGCTCTGCCATCGAAATAACACCTTCAGCCCACGTAATAATGGCCGTCATTGCCCCAGGGACAGAACCATTTCTGGCCTACCTAACCAGGCAGGAACTACCGGAGGACCAAAATGAGGCACGCTGCATAGTGCGGCGATCTAAATCCTACAAGGTCCATGAGGGAGAGCTTTATAAGAAAAGCACTACCGGAGTCCTTCAAAGGTGCATCTCCGAAGAGGTAGGGAGGAAGCTTTTGGCAGAAATCCAAATGAATTGATTCTTTTTCCTACCCCTCTCAAATTTCACCTAGTTTATTTTGAGATTTATTTCAAAAATAATCAGGACAACTTTTCGTACTGTTTTTGAAGTATGTGTTATTTGAATATTTTTGAAAATAGGAATTTGGAGGGGAGATATAACTTTCAAAAGTTTTGGAGAGCACCTCACCTCTCCACACCTTGAAGGCAAGCATTCTGAACCTCGGCATAATATTGCCGTGTGTTGTTTAATTTGGTTACAACACCACCCTATCTCGAAACTTCCGTTATTTTATTGGGGTGATATGATCCTACTCGTAAGTGCATGTTAATGATACCGTGCTTTTGAACATTGATATGTTGTGATGGTCATCACCCTCATATAGCCTCCCTGCCTACCGGAAGGAAACCGGGAAAGCCTCTGTCTTGGGTAGACCCGATGCTTGTCTCCAGTTCCTCGTCGAGGCAGTTGTGTCCGGTATGGCATGATGAAGTATGATGAGTGGTGATTCTGTCTGTTGATTTGAAATATATTTGTTATACTAATCATGCAGGGAATGCCTAAACCTCCTGAGTCGACCATAGATCAAGTCTTGTTCCGGTAACCCCCATACTTGTTTCGTACTACCACTTGTCCCCACCATAGGTAGGGTACGGTTCAGTAAGTTGTCAACCCCTTTCCTAGCACACACCATACAGAGAGGCCATGGTGGAAGATACCGGCTGCATCCGATAGGCATGCCACCTGGTCCAGGGGCATGGGTGTTTCGGTTGTAGCCGAAGGGGTAGCTCCCCTAGTTTGCGCGCGGTATAAATTTTGTGATCCCATGCTAGACGAGGTTGTAGCCTCCCCACTTAGAGTTTCGCTTAATAGGTGTCAAGGGTGATTCCAGACACCGGTGAGTTAGGCTGGTGTATGCGGTCAGGTGTGTTGTAAATCAAAAGACCGTGGACGGAATTAGTCCCGATGGACTAAAGGAAATCCGTTGCTAGTGGGTAAAGAGTACACCCTCTACAGAGATTAAACCTATTCGAATAGCCATGTCCATGGTTAAGGACTACAGTCTGGGATGGGTCAAGTGTCGGTCTTCGGAGGAGAAACTTCTAAACCAAAACATTGATTATGACTTGTGATATATGATGGTTATGATTAAGGACTGACATTTGTATTATTTGAAATAATGAATATCCCTGGGATGGTTCTACCTCCTCGATATTCATGGTGATTATTTCATTTACTTATAAGCCCTTTATGTAGTGTCGCTCAGACGCCCGACTGTGGCATGCTCTTTATTTCATTTACTTATAAGCCCTTTATGTGGTGTCGCTCAGACGCTCGACTGTGGCATGCTTGTTATTTCATTTACTTATAAGCCCTTTGTGTGGTGTCGCTCAGACGCCCGACTGTGGCATGCTTGTGATTTCATTTACTTATAAGCCCTTTATGTGGTGTCGCTCAGACGCCCGACTGTGGCATGCTCTTTATTTCATTTACTTATAAGCCCTTTATGTGGTGTCGCACAGACGCCCGACCGGTGCTTTTCACTTCTACTCCCTGATTGTTTACTCATGTTTTATTTTGAATGATTGGCTTGCATCATGAACTTTATTACATAACTGACGAAATGATCATAGAGTATTTCAAAGCATGATTACCAGTGGTTATATTATACCTGTGTTCTTAATGTTTGCGAGTACATTCAAAGTACTCACTGGCTTGTCCCTGGCTATTGTCTTGGCCAGATTTCTTGCATGGAAAGGAACGTTGCGATGACAGCCCCGGAACCTACGCAATGGAGATAGCAGCCTCGCGAAGATAGGAGTTATCCTGGTCAGCTGTTCCTGTGAGAAATGGAGTCCCATAGACGCTGATGATCCACAAACCACTTCCGCCTTCAGCCACTAGAAAAACCATTTGTTGTACTCATAGGCCAGAATGGTCTTGTACTACATATCCTGTATTTTGCTTGGAGTTTCTGTAATAAGTTGGTGCCTCATCAGCTAACAGTAATCCTGGGGCTGGTGAGCACAAGGGCCGTTTTTTTGGGAAATTAATACCCCGAAAAACCGTTCCCGACAAACTTGGTATCAGAGCCAGGCTGACAATTGGTTAATCCTATCTTAGCCAGGTCAATAAACCTAGGTAAACCAACCCACCAAGCCTTAACCAAACCCCGACCAAGCTTCTCGTATAAGGTAGCCACACAGTGACCCGACACCTTCGGGCAGTCGGTGCCCAACCTATCAGCCTAGCCTGTCGATCATGCGCCAGTGACCGGCCCCTAAATAGTCTTTTTTGCAAGCGTGCGAAGGAAGACTCCGTCCCCCTTTTCTATAAAAAGGGCACGCTAGCCTCAACCTAGCACATCACAACCTCTGCCCCAAACCGAGCTATAATGCCTGGCCTCATTGTTCACAATGAGACCACAACAACCAACCATGGAGGTTTTGTGACCATGCTAGCAAACCTCACCCGCCGTGCCTTTGCATTAGAAGAGCCCCCAGAATATGTTGTGTACCAAGGGTCCATGAGCGGTGAGAGCCGTCAATTCTGGGCCACTGTGCACGTCTATGGTAGAGGTCTATCGCCAGAACGCCCCTACAGGTTCACCGGAAGGACAACTTCCTTTGATCCACAACCCATCCAATTAGCTGCTCGAGAAGCCATAGTTCAACTCCGGCACTTGTCGCCCAGAGTTAACTATCGCTCCTTCTACTACTACCCCAGCCGTGACGGGTATGGTAGACCACCCCAAGTTGCCAACGGAGATCACGAGACGGATCCTGCATTATTGCATCTGGTGCACTATGTAAGTGCACTAGAGGGACTGTTCAATCAAATCACCATTGATCTGGTCGCAGCTCGTGGAGAACTGGTTCGTCGAACCCCGGCAAGAAGAGAAGATGAGCCTGATGCCGACAACCCAGTCGTGCTGTTCGGACAACCAATTGAGACCTTGAGGTCAGCCCCAGCCATCGACCACGGTGCTTTGATGACCCCAGAAGTGCTTCGTCGCCTTTTGGGAACACACTCCAATGGGATTGTGGCCAACAATCCCCACAATGGTCATCATCAATACCCCGACCCTGCAGTTCCTCAACCACCTGCAGCTAACTCCGATAGTGAAGCCCGTGGAGAAACCTCGACAGCCACAAGGCACGCCCTCTTGGATATAAACGAGGTAGACTAAGTCACTCGAGTAGTACCGAGTCTCAGTATGTCCACAACCTGTAGTTGTGTGATCTTGTATTACCGCAATGTTATCTGCATGTGCGCCCCTAATTTAAATAGTAGTTGTATTGATGTACGGTTACATTTTTAATTCCGGGCGTAGCTACCAAAACCAACCCCGACGGCACCCACAGTAACACGTCACTTTTGTGAGATGTGTGTATCTGTGGCTTTGACCCCGACCCCCATGAGAGTAGAACCAGCAAGCTAGTGCCCCTCACCGCGGTGAATAACCCAACCCAATCACTATATAAAAGGCCACCTCGTGACCTTGCCGAGTACCCCTCATCTTGTGCGCAAACCTCACAACCATTCCTTGCCATGCCGAGCCCTAGCATTTATCTGAGAACCCCAGATGCAACCCCGGGTAGCTTTGTTAAAATATTGTGGGACTTTACCTGCAGTACCATGGGTTCTACCGAGCCACCCCAGTACGAGCTGCTCAAGTCAAGGATCACCTCATCCACCTCGAAATATTGGGCAGTAGTGCACATACCTCCCGTAAACTCAAACCAAGACCCAACGGAAGTCTCCTTCCAGGGGAAATCTATGCCAACTCCGCAGATGGCCATAGAAGCGGCTGCACACAAAGCGCTTGTTCGCCTTCGATTCGCGGTACCCTATGCCAGTGAACGAGGGTATTACTACTTTCCGAGCTGTGCAACACCTGGGGAAGTGACATCTTTTCCGGGTGGACGAATTGAGAGAGACCCAGTGCTCGCCAACCTTGACCAGTATGTCATCGCTCAAGAGCGTTTGACCCAGCGAGTGATGGTTTATCTCCAGAGCCTCGCTGATTTAAACCATCAGATCACCATCGGCAGGCCACTAAGGCCCGAGCACGAGAGACGCATTCATCAACTGATCAATCCGCTTCCCCCGATAGAAGAAGAGTGCGCCCAAGTGCCAGAGACGTTTTCTCGGGACCCCATCCAGTTGCCGTTTTCATTCTAGACGTCACTTCTATGTTCTTTATTCTTGCATTTAGCCAAGTATTGTAACTCATGCGTGTAATTCTAAATCTTGTGCGATGAGAGAAATTTTTGGTTGCAATTGTGGTGAGTAGTTTTTGCTGTTGTAAATTTTGATTAACTAATTTTCTCTTGCGAAAAATTTTGGAGTGAGATTTCTTTTCCCTGAGTTGCTACAGCATATATCTCCTCACGACATGGATTTTTATTCACGCAGCACCACGGCAGTAGGCTCACAACCACAACCACTCGAACACATACACTACTTGCAACACCATGTAACCGTGTTGCATCTGGCTAATCATCTCCCTAACACACCACAGTCACTGAAGGAGAGATTAGTGGGTAATCATCTGGGTACAAGTTGCCTCCAGCACACCGACAACAGTTAGCACCCGACACCACACCTAATCCTCGTGATCCCCGCCGCCGCGAAGAGCCAACACTCGAGCGGCAGCATCACGACGATCATCGAGGATCATCGCACACAGGAGCACGCACTAGTAGAAAACAGGGCTTTGGTCCAGGCCGGGTCAGCCCATTAGTCCCGGTTCAGTCCAGAACCGGGACCAATGGGGGCATTGGTCCCGGTTCATGAGCCCAGGGGGCCGGCTGGGCCATGTGGGCCATTGGTCCCGGTTCATCTGGACCTTGGTCCCGGTTGGTGGGATGAACCGGGACCAATGGGTCTCGCTCCTGGCCCACCACCATTGGTCCCGGTTGGTGGCTTGAACCGGGACCAAAGGTTCCCCTTTGTCCCGGTTCATGCCACCAACCGGGACCAATGAAGTGCCTATATATACCCCCTCGTGTGAGAGCAGAGCACACTGCTCTATTTTTTTTCTGGCCGAGGGGGAGAGGGCTTGGTGGTGCTCTAGCTCACCTCCTATGCACACAAGGTGTTCGATGGAATGCCCGAGCCACACTACTTAAGCTTTCTCCTGTCCAAGCTCGACCTACAAGCTCCATTTTCCACAATATTTGTCTAGGTTTAACGGTCCGTCACGCCCCGTCCCCGTCTTCACCGCCGCCGATCACCCGCGCCGAGCTCATCGCCGGCACCACCATAGTGAGCCTCTTGTTCTTATCTTCTATCTGAAAGGAAAAATATTCTTACTTGTATGTTTACATAGATACTTGTATTATTTTCTTACTTTTATTATTGCATCTTATATAGTGCGATGGTTTTGGTATCCGCCCCCATCGGCCTTCGTCCTGTCTATGATTCGGATGTGGTATATATATTATCTTTATAACTATTGGTTCATTTATTGTTTAAGAAAATTATGCCGACCAACGTGACATAGATTTTATTTATGTAGGATGTATGTGAATTGGAAATGCCAACCGACCCTATTGTCGAGAGGTTAAATTTAGTTGAAGAAGAAAACAATTTGTTGAAGGAAAAAATAAAAAAATTGAGGAGGAGAAGATGATATTGGAGTTGCATGTTGCGGATGAAGATCAAGATGGATGCAATGCGCTTGAAGATTAGAAACATTAGAAAATATGCCATTCATACCAAGGCCTGGTATCATTATGCCGTTGGATCAATTGTTACCTTGGTTGCAATTATGATCGCATTTGTTTTCGCATTGAAATGTTTTACATAGTTTCAATGTATGGTTTAATTAATTAGATGCTCTGGAGAGCTATATGTTGTCAGATGAGAACTATGTATGCACTTTCGTTTTAATGTGATGATGAACTTCTATTAATTTGGACACTTAATTATATATAATGCACGCAAATGAACCGGCAATGGATGTACGCTGATAGACACACCTGCGAGTACATTAAGGGCATGCATGAGTTTCTCGATGCGGCTGAGGCAAACAAG